>NW_027039950.1:93295-115795 GCF_034236695.1 Oncorhynchus nerka
GTTACTCGTTCAGTTACGTATTACTGAAGAAGAGAAGCGAAGAAAGAAAGAGAGAAAGAAGAAAGAAGGAGAAGCGAAAGAAAGCGAAGAAGAAAGAAGAAGAGAAGAAGAAAGAAAAGAGAAGACGAAGAAGAGAAGAAAGAAGAGAGAGGAAGAGAAGCGAAAAGAAAGCGAGAGAGAAGAGAAGAGAGCGAAGAAGAAGAGAGAAGCGAAAGAAGAGAAAGAAAGAGAAGAGAAAGAAGAAGAAAGAAGAAGAGAAGAAGAGAGAAGGCAGAAAGAAAGAAAGAAGAGAGAAGAAAGAAAGAGAGAAGAAAGAAGAGAAAGCGAAGAGAAGAAGAGAAGCGAAGAAAGAAAGAAGCGAAAGAAGAGAGAGAAGAAGAAAGAAAGCAGAGGAAGAAAGCAGAAGAAGAAAGAAAGAGAGAAAGAGAAGAGAAGAGAGAAAGAAAGAAAGCGAAGAAAGAGAGAAGAGAAGACAGAGAAGAAAGCAAGAAAGACGAAGAAAGAGAAGAGAAGCGAGAGAAGAAAGAAGAGAAAGCGAAGAAGAGAGACAAGAGAGAGAAGAAAGCGAAAAGAAAGAAAGAAAAAGAAAGGAAGCGAGAGAAAGGAAGAAGCGAAAGAGAAGAGAAGCGAAGAGAAGAGAAAGAAAGCAGAAGAGAGAAGAAAGAGAGAGAGAGAAGAGAAGGAGAAAGAGAAAGGAGAAAGAGAAGAGAGAGAAAGAAGCGAAGAGAGAGAGAAGAAAGAGAGAAGGGAAGAGAAAGCGAGAGAGAAGAGAGAAGAGGAGAAAGAGAGAGCGAAGAGAGAAAGAGAGAAAGAGAAAAGAGAGAAGAGAAGAAGAGCGAGAGAGAGAGAGAGAAGAGGAAGAGAAGAGAGAGAGAGAGGAAGAGAGAGAAAGAAGAGAAGAGAAGAGAAAGCGAAGAAGAGAGAAAGAGAGAGAAGCGAAAGAAGAGAGAAGGAGAAGAGCGAAGAGAAGAGAGAAGGAAGAAAGAGAAGAAAGACAAGAGAGAGAAGAAAGCGAGAAGAGAGAGAAACGAAAGAAGAGAGAAGCGAGAGAGAAGAAGAGAGAAGGAGAGAGAAGAAAGAAGAGAAGAAGCGAAGAGAGAGAAGAGAGAGAAGAGAGAGAGAAGCGAAAGAGAAGAGAGAAAGGAAGAAAGCGAGAGAAGAGAAGAGAGAAAGAGAGAGAGAGAAAAGAGAGAGAAGAGAGAGAAGAGAGAGAAGCGAAGAGAAGAGAGAAGAGAAGAAGCGAGAAGAGAAGAAGAGAAGAGAGAGAGAAGCGAAGAAGAGAAAGAAGAGAAGAGAGAGAGAGAAAGAGAGAGAGAGAGAAGAGAAAGAGAGAGAAGAGAGAGAGAAGCGAGAGAGAGAAGAAAGCAGAAGAAGAGCGAAAGAAGAAGAGAGAAAGGAAGAAGAGAAAGAAAGAAGAAGAGAAGAGAAGAGAAGAGAAGAAGAGAAGAAGAGAAGAAGAGAAGAGAAAGCGAAGAAGAAGAGAAGAAGAGAGAGAGAGAGAAGCGAAGAGAGAAAGAAGAGAAGAAGAGAGAAGAGAGAGAGAAGAGAGCGAAGAGAGAGAGAGAAAGAAGAGAGAAGAAAGAAAGAGAAGAAAGAGAGAGAAAGAGAGAAGAAAGAGAGAGAAGCGAAGAGAGAAAGAAGAAGAAAGAGAAAGCGAGAAGAGAAGAAGCGAAGAGAAGAGAGAAGAAAGAAAGAGAGAAGAAAGAAGCGAAGAAAGAGAAGAGAGAAGAAAGAAAAGAAAAGAGAGAGAAAGAAGAAAGAGAAAGCGAAGAAGAAGAGAAGAAGAAGAAAGCGAGAAGAAAGAAGAGAAGAGAAGCGAGAAGAGAGAAAGAGAGAAAGAAGAGAGAGAAGAGAAGAAAGAGAAGAGAAGAGAGAGAAGAGAGAAGAAAGAGAGAGAGAAGAAGAGAAGAGAAGCGAGAGAGAGAAAGAGAAAGAGAGAGCGAGAGAGAAGAGAAAGCGAAGAAGAAAGCGAAGAGAGAAGAGAAGAAAGAGAGAGAGAAGCGAGAAAGAAGAGAGAGAGAGAAGAAGAAGAGAGAAGAGAGAAGAAGAAAGACGAAGAGAAGAAAGAGAGAAGCGAGAGAGAGAGAAGAAGCGAAGAGAGAGAAAGAGAAGAGAGAAAGAGAAGAGAAGAGAAGAGAAAGAAGAAAGGAGAAGAAGCGAAGAAGAAAGAGAAGCGAAGAGAGAAGAGAGAGAGAAGAGAGAGAGAGAGAAAGAGAGAAAGAGAGAGAGAGAGAGAAAGAGAAGAGAAGCGAAGAGAGAGAAAGAAGAGAAGAAAGCGAGAGAAAGCGAGAAAGAGAGAAGCGAAAGCAGAAAGAGAAGAGAAGAGAGAGAAGCGAGAGAGAAGAGAAGAGAAGCGAAGAGAAGCAGAGAAAGAGAAGAGAAGAAGAAGAGAAGGCAGATGGAGAAGAAGAAGGCAGAGAAGAGAAGAAGGCAGAAGAAGAGAGAAGAGGCAGAGAGAGAGAGAGGGGCGAGAAGAGAGCAGAGAAGAGAAGAAGGCAGAGAAAGACGCGAGAGAAGAAGGCAGAGAAAGAAGGCAGAAGAAAGAAGAAGAGCAGAGAGAAGAGAAGAGAGAAAGAAGAAGGCAGAGAAGAGAGGAAAGAGGGAGAGGCAGAAGAGAAGGCAGAGAAGAGAGAAGAGAGAAGAGAAGAAGAAGCGAAGAGAGAGAAAGAAGAGAGAAGGAAGAGGGGAAGAAGAGAGAAAGAAAGAGAAGAAAGAAGAGAAGAGGAAGAGAAGCGAGAAAGAGAAGAGAGAAGAGAAGAAGATGAAGGAGAGAGAGAAGAGAGAGAGAAAGAGAGAGAGAGAGAGGAGAGAGAAGAGAAGATGAAGGAAGAGAAAGATGGAGGAAGAAAGAAGAGAGAGAATGGAAGGAAGGGAAAAGCGACGAGAGATGGAGGAAAAGAGAGAATGGAGAGGAAGAGAGAGAGAGATGGAGAGAAGGGAAAAGAGAGAGAGAGAGAAACAGGGGAAACGAGAGAGAGATGGAGAGAAAAGAGAGAGAAGAAACAGAGAGAAAAGAGATGGAGAGAAAAGGGACAGAGATGAGAAACAGAAGAAGAGAGAGAGAAACAGAAGATGAAGAAGAAGAGAGAGAACAGAGAAGCGAGAAGAGAAAGGAAACAAGAAGAGAGAAGATGGAGAGAGAGACGAAGCAGAGAAGAAAACAGAGGATGGAAGCAAAGAAAGAGAGAGATGGAGAACAAGAGAGAGAGAGATGAGAGGGAGAGAGAGATGGAGGAAAAGAGAGAGAGATGAAGAGGAGAAACGAGAGAGAGAGATGGAGAGAAAAGAAGAGAGAGAGAGAGAGAGAGAGAGATCGAAAGAGGAAAGAAGAAGAGATGAGAGAAAATCAGAAGAAATGGGGAAAGAGCGAGGAGGAATATGAGAGAAGCAGGAAAGAGAATCTTGAAGCCCTCAAAGAAGAGAGATCATGAAGAAGATCAAGAGAGATGGAGAGGGGAGCCCTCATCGAGATGGAAGGTGAAGACCCTCGGAGATGGAGAGGGGAGCCGGCCTCATCGAGAGGGAGCGAGCCCCTCATGGAGCCTCAGCGGCCCTCGAAGGGGAAGAGATCGAGAGAGAGAGAGAGGGTGACAGGGGAAGAGAGAATCGCCCAGCCCTCAAAGAAGAAGATGGAAGAGAGAAAGACAGAGAGATGGAAGGAAGCAGAAGAGAGAGAGAGAGAGAGAGAAAGAAGAGAGAGGGAAGATGAGCCTCATGGAGAAAGAAGAGAGAGGAAAGGAAGGGGAAAGAGAGAAGAAAAAGAGAGAAGAGAGAAAGAGAGAGATGAGGGGAAAGGGAAAATCAGATTGAAGGCCTCGGAGAGAGATGGAGAGAAAGAAGAAGAGGGTGAGAAGAAGATCGAAGAAGATCTCATCGTGATCAGCTCAGAGAGCGGAGAGATGAAAGAGGAAGGTGAGGAGATCTTTGAGAAAGAAGATGGAAGAGAGGAAGAAGAGAAAGAGGAAGAAATCGAGGAAAAAAACGGAAGAAGGAGAGAGAATCAGTGAAAGAGAGAAGATGAAGGAAGATCGAAGATGAGAAGAAAGAAGAGGATGGAGAGAGAGAAGAGAAGAGAGATGGAGAGGAGAGGAGAGATGAATCGGGAGAGAGGCCTGAGATGGAGGAAAGAGAGCCTCAGATGAATAGAAAAGGCCCCTGAAATCTTGGAGAGAAGAGATGAAGGATCTGAGAAGAAGAAGAGAAGGAGAAATGGAGAGAAAGAAGAAGATGACGAGAGAGAGCCCCAATCAGAGATGAAGGAGAAAGAAGCAGGAGAGAGAGAAGAAAGAAGATAAAGGGAAAGCGAAGCGAGAAGCTAATGGAGAAGGAGCGAATTCTTTAAGAAAGCGATGAGGGGAAATCGAGAGCGATCGGCCTCCAAGAAAATCCAGAAATATATGGCCCAAGGAGGAAGCGACACAAACACAAATCGAAGGAAGAGAAAGTAGGTCGAGGAGAGAAGAGGCCCCAGTGAGCATCAGAAAGAATCAGAAATGAAAAGGAAGAAAGAAATGGAAGAAAGAGGAAAAGAAAGAGAGAAAGCCCTGAGAAAAGGAAGACACAGAGAAAGCGAAAGAAGAGTCGATGGCGCCCGAATCATCGCGGATGGAAGAAAGAAAGAGAAGGCCCCCGGAGAGAAGAGCGGATGGAGAGAAAGCCCCTCATGGGCCCCGAGAAGATGGAGCCCTCAGAGAGATGGAGAGAAAGAAGACGGCCCTCGGGGAAAGATAAAGGAAGAGCAGAGAAAGAAGAGAAGAGAAGAAAGAGATGGAGAGAAGAAGAAGAGCCCGAAAGAAGAAGAAGAAAGAGAGAGCGTGGAGAATAGTATGAAATTAAGAATTAGCGAAAGAGAAGATGAAGAGTAAGAAGAAAGCGGATGAAAGAAAAGCGCCCGAAGATAAGGGCGTATAGTAAGAAGAAGATGAGAAGAAAGAGAAGGAGTATGAAGATAGTAATTGATGGAGTAGGTATAGAGAGAGATGGAAAGGATAGTGAGAGAAGAGTGAAACAGAGCGGGAAGAGAGAAAGAGATGGAGTAGAAAAAGATAGAGATGGATATAAAAGGAAGAAGAGAGAGAGAAGATGGAAGGAATTAAAGATAGAGAGATAAGAGGAAGCACAGAAGAGAGAGAGAGAGAGAAATTATAGTAATTGACAGAAGTATAGTACTAAGTATGAAATTAGAACGAGCAGTGAGAAACAGAAGCAAGATAGAGAGAAGACGAAGAAAGTGAAGGGGAAAGAAACAAGAAAGATGGAAGGGGAAGAGAGAGATGGAGGATGAGGAAGAGAGAGAGATGGAGAGGAAGAGAGAGAGAGAAAGAAGAGAGATGGAGAGTGGAAGAGAGAGAGAGATGGAAAGGAAGAGGAAGAGAAGAAGAGATGAAATGAAGAGAGAGATGAAGAGAAACAGAAAGAGAGAGAGAGGAAAGAGAAGAGAGATGGAAAATGAAGAGAGATGGAGAAGAAAGAGAAGAGAGGAGAGGTGGAGAGGGAAGAGAGATGGAGTGGAAGAGATGAGCGGAAGAGAGAGAGACGGAGGGGAAGAGGAAGAGAGGGTGGAGAGAGGGGGAAAGAGAAGAGAGAGATGGAGAAGGGGAAGAAGAAAGAGAGAGATGAGCAGGAGGAAGAAGAGATGGAGAGCGGGAAGAGAGAGAGAGATGAAAGGGGAGAAGAGAAGAGAGAGGTGGAGAAAGAGAAGAGAGAGAGAGATGGAAGGAGCGGAAGAGAGAGAGAGATGGAGAGAAGAGAAAGAGAAAGAGAAGATGAAAGAGAAAAGAAGAAGATAGGAGAAAGAAAGAGACAGAGAGAAGATGGAGAGGAAGAAGAGATGGGTGGGAAAGTGAGAGAGATGGAAAAGGAAGAGAAGGAGAGATGGAGAGGGAAAGAGAGAGAGATGGAGAGAAAGGAGAAAGAGAGAAGCGAATGAGAAGGGGATGAGAAAGAAAGAGATGGAGAAGAAGAAAGAAGAAGATAGAGAGAGAGAAAGAAGATGAAGGTAAGAGAAGAGAAAGCTGAAGGAGAAAAGGAAGAGAATGGAAAATGAAAGAAAGAGAAGATGAAGGAAGAGAAGATGAGTGGGGAAGCCGAAGATGGGTGGGCGAGAGAGATGGAGAGAAAGGAAGAGAGAGAGATGGGCGAAGAGAGATGGAGAAGGGGAAAAGAGAGAGAGATGAAGGAAAGAGAGAAAGAGAAAGAAGCAAAGAAGAAAGAGAGAGAGAGATGGAAGAAGAGAGAAAGAGAGAGAAGAGAAAGAGAAGATGAAGAGAAGAGAAAGAGAAGAGAGAGAGAAGCGAGAGAGAAGAGAAGAGAAGAGAGAGAAGAGAAAGCGAGAGAGAAGAGAAGAGAAGAAGCGAAGAGAGAGAGAGAGAGAAGAGAGAAAGCAGAGAGAGAAGCGAAGAAAGCGAGAGAGAGAGAAGAGAAAGAAGAGAAGAAGAAGCGAAGAGAGAAGCGAAGAAAGGAGAAGAGAGAGCGAAGAGAGAGAGAAGAGAGAAGAGAAAGCGAAGAAGAGAAGAGAGAGAAGAGAAGAGAGAAGCGAAGAGAAGAAGAGAAAGAGAGAAGAGAGAAGAAAGAGAGAGAGAAGAAGAGAAGCGAAAGAGAAGAAGCGAAAGAAGAAAGAAAGAAAGAGAAGAAGAAAGAAGAAAGCGAGAAAGAAAGAGAAGAAAGAGAGAAGCGAAAGAGAAGAGAAAGAGAGAAGAGAAGAGAGAAGAAAGCGAGAGAAGAAAGAGAGAGAAGAAAGAGAAGAAGCGAAGAAAGAAGAGAAGAGAGAAGCGAGAAGAAAGAAGAAAGAAAGCGAGAGAGAAGAAAGAAAGCGAAGAAGAAGAGAAAGAAGCGAGAAAGAAGAAAGGAAGAAAGAAGCGAAGAAGAAAGCGAAAGAAGAAGAGAAGCGAGAAGAAAGAGAGAAGAGAAGAAGAGAGAAAGAGAAAGAAGAAAGCGAAGCGAAAGAGAGAAAGAAAGAAGAAGAGCGAAGAAGAAGCGAAGAGAAGAGAGAGAGAAAGCGAAAAGAAGAAAGAAGCGAAGAAAGAAAGAGAAGCGAAGAAAGAGAGAAGAAAGCGAAGAAAGAAGAGAAGAGAGAGAAAGAAGAAGAGAAAGAAAGCGAAGAAGAAGAAAGCGAGAAAGAAAGAAAGAGAAGAAAGCGAAGAAAGAAGAAAGCGAAAGAGAGAAGAAGCGAAAGAAAGAGAAGCGAGAGAGAAGAAAGCGAAGAAGAGAGAAAGCGAGAAATCGGCGAGAAAGCGAAGCGAGAAGAGAGCGAAGAAAGAGAGGAAGAAAACGAGAGAAAAGCAAGAGAAGAAGAAGAGAAAGAAATGAGAGAAGAGAGAGAATGAAATGGAGAAGAGAGAGAAAGAAATTGAGAAGAAGAGAAGAGAGAGGAAAATGGAGAGAAGAAGAGAGAGAGAAGAAGAGAGAAGAAACCCAGTGAGAAGAAGAAGAAAGAGAGAGAGAATGAGAGAGAAGGAAATGAGAGAGAGAGAGAAAGTCGAGAGAGAAGAGAGAGAGAAATGGAGAGAGAGAGAGAAAGGAGAGAGGAAGAAATGAGAGAGAAAGAAGAGAGAGAAGAAAAGAGAGAAAGCAGAGAAAGAGAAGAGAGAAGGAAAGCGAAGAGAAGAAAGAGAAAGAAGAGAAGAGAAGCGAAGAAGAGAGAAGAGAGAAAGAGAAAGAGAGCGAAGAAGAGAGAAAGAGAGAAGAGAAGAGAGAAGAGAAAGAGAAAGCGAAGAAGAAGAAGAGAGAGAGCGAAGAAAGAAGAGAGAGAGAAGAGAGGAGAAGCGAGAAGAGAAGAGAAAGAGAGAGAAGAGAAGAAGAGAAAGAGAGAGAAAGAAGCGAAGAGAGAAGCGAAAGAAAGAAAGAGAGAGAAAGCGAAAGAAAGGAAGAGAAGCGAAAGAAGAAGAAGCGAAAGAGAAGAGAGAAAGAGAAAGAGAAGAGAAAGGGAAGAAAGCGAGAGAAGAGAAGAAAGAGAAGAAGAGAAGAGAGAGAGAAGAGAAGAGAGAAGCGAAGAGAGAAGAGAAGAGAGAAGAGAAAGAGAAAGAAAGAAGAGAGAAGAGAAAGAGAAGAAAGCGAAGAGAAGGAAGAGAGAGAAGAGAAAGAAGAGAAAGAGAAAGAGCGAAGAGAAGAAGAAAGAGAGAGAGAGTGAGAGAGAAGAAGGAGAGAAGAGAGAGCGAGAGAGAGAGAAGGAAGAGAAGCGAAGAGAGAGCGAGAAGAGAGAGAGAGAAGAGAGAAAGAGAGTCGAGAGAGAGAAGAGAAGAGGAAATGAAGAGAGAAGAGAAAGAGAGAAAGAAGTCAGTGAAGAGAAGAGAAGGAGAAATGAAGAAGAGAGAAGAAAAAGAGAGATCATTGAGAGAAAGAAAGAGAAGAAGAGATCAGTGAGAGAAGGGAAGAGAAATGAGAGAGAAGAGAAAGAGAGAAGAGAGAAGAGAAAGAAAGAGAGAGGAGTCGTGAGGAAGAAGAAGAAGAAGAAGAAAGAAGAAGAAAGAAAAAGGGTCGATCTAAATGAAAGAAGAGAGAAAGAAGAAGTCAGTGAGAAGAAGAAGAGGAGTCAGTGAGAGAAGAAGAAAGGAGTCATTAGAAGAGAGAGAGAGACAAGAAGAGAAAGAGAGAAGAAGAAGTCAGTGAGAGAAGAAGAGAGAGAGAAGAGAGAAGAGGAGTCGTGAAGAGAGAGAAGGGAGTGGGCGAGAGAGAGAAAGGAGTGGGGCGAGAGAGAGAAGAGAGAGAGAGAGAGAGAGAGAGAGAGAGACAAAGGGTGGCAATTTGAAGAATCTCAAATATAAAATATATTTTGATTCATTTAACACTTTCTTGGTTACTGCATGATTCCGTATGTGTTATTTCATAGTTTTGATGTCTTCACTATTATTCTACAATGTATAAAATAGTAAAAATAAAGAAAACCCTTGAATGAGTAGGTGTTGTAAAACTTTTGACCAGTAGTGTATTCACACAAGCACTGGTATTTAACTCTTCTCCTATGCTGAGTCCTTACACATCTGAATAGCCAATATATCTCTGTTGCTATACAGAACTTTAGTGATGCCTGTTCTCTCTCACTTCATCTGACCTGACCTCGGCCCAAATTCCTCACTCCTCCCCAACTCACGGCTGTCCTGTTGACTTGTACCAGACAGTGGCCCTTCTCCTTTCCATATGATACCTGATGTCTAACAATAACATGTTCCGACAGAATGTAAACATGCTACATTCCCCTCTCTCCCTCAGTGACAGGAATAAGAATCATTCATATTTTCAAGCTTAGAAGTCAGAACCAATCAATGTAGTGTACCTTCATACCTGCTGTAAGCTGAGTACACGACAAATACAATTAGATTTAGATGAGATTTGTTTTTTATCTCTCACTCACAACTGGGACACTGTTCTGTAACATGCGGAAGCCAGACCCTAGGCCTAGCAGAGGTCTGAACGGCTACACTATTGTCACGCCCTGACCTTAGAGCTTTTTATGTCTCTATTTTGGTTTGGTCAGGGTGTGAGTTGGGTGGGCATTCAATGTTCTTTTTTCTATGTTTTTGTATTTCTTTGTTTTTGGCTGGGTATGGTTCTCAATCAGGGACAGCTGTCTATCGTTGTCTCTGATTGAGAACCATACTTAGGTAGCCTGGTTGTCTCTGATTGAGAACCATACTTAGGTAGCCTGGTTGTCTCTGATTGAGAACCATACTTAGGTAGCCTGGTTGTCTCTGATTGAGAACCATACTTAGGTAGCCTGGTTGTCTCTGATTGAGAACCATACTTAGGTAGCCTGGTTGTCTCTGATTGAGAACCATACTTAGGTAGCCTGGTTGTCTCTGATTGAGAACCATACTTAGGTAGCCTGGTTGTCTCTGATTGAGAACCATACTTAGGTAGCCTGGTTGTCTCTGATTGAGAACCATACTTAGGTAGCCTGGTTGTCTCTGATTGAGAACCATACTTAGGTAGCCTGGTTGTCTCTGATTGAGAACCATACTTAGGTAGCCTGGTTGTCTCTGATTGAGAACCATACTTAGGTAGCCTGGTTGTCTCTGATTGAGAACCATACTTAGGTAGCCTGGTTGTCTCTGATTGAGAACCATACTTAGGTAGCCTGGTTGTCTCTGATTGAGAACCATACTTAGGTAGCCTGGTTGTCTCTGATTGAGAACCATACTTAGGTAGCCTGGTTGTCTCTGATTGAGAACCATACTTAGGTAGCCTGGTTGTCTCTGATTGAGAACCATACTTAGGTAGCCTGGTTGTCTCTGATTGAGAACCATACTTAGGTAGCCTGGTTGTCTCTGATTGAGAACCATACTTAGGTAGCCTGGTTGTCTCTGATTGAGAACCATACTTAGGTAGCCTGGTTGTCTCTGATTGAGAACCATACTTAGGTAGCCTGGTTGTCTCTGATTGAGAACCATACTTAGGTAGCCTGGTTGTCTCTGATTGAGAACCATACTTAGGTAGCCTGGTTGTCTCTGATTGAGAACCATACTTAGGTAGCCTGGTTGTCTCTGATTGAGAACCATACTTAGGTAGCCTGGTTGTCTCTGATTGAGAACCATACTTAGGTAGCCTGGTTGTCTCTGATTGAGAACCATACTTAGGTAGCCTGGTTGTCTCTGATTGAGAACCATACTTAGGTAGCCTGGTTGTCTCTGATTGAGAACCATACTTAGGTAGCCTGGTTGTCTCTGATTGAGAACCATACTTAGGTAGCCTGGTTGTCTCTGATTGAGAACCATACTTAGGTAGCCTGGTTGTCTCTGATTGAGAACCATACTTAGGTAGCCTGGTTGTCTCTGATTGAGAACCATACTTAGGTAGCCTGGTTGTCTCTGATTGAGAACCATACTTAGGTAGCCTGGTTGTCTCTGATTGAGAACCATACTTAGGTAGCCTGGTTGTCTCTGATTGAGAACCATACTTAGGTAGCCTGGTTGTCTCTGATTGAGAACCATACTTAGGTAGCCTGGTTGTCTCTGATTGAGAACCATACTTAGGTAGCCTGGTTGTCTCTGATTGAGAACCATACTTAGGTAGCCTGGTTGTCTCTGATTGAGAACCATACTTAGGTAGCCTGGTTGTCTCTGATTGAGAACCATACTTAGGTAGCCTGGTTGTCTCTGATTGAGAACCATACTTAGGTAGCTTTTCCCCCACAGGGGTTTTGTGGGTAGTTGTCTTCTGTTTTGTGTTTCTGCACCTGACAGGACTGTTTCGGTTTTCATTCATTCTCTTTCTTAATTTTGTAATTTAGTGTTAATTTAGTTATTTAATGTTAATTTTGTTATTTAGTGTTAATTTAGTCATTTAGTGTTAATTTAGTCATTTAGTGTTAATTTAGTTATTTAGTGTTAATTTAGTCATTTAGTGTTAATTTAGTTATTTAGTGTTAATTTAGTCATTTAGTGTTAATTTAGTCATTTAGTGTTAATTTAGTTATTTAGTGTTAATTTAGTCATTTAGTGTTAATTTAGTTATTTAGTGTTAATTTAGTCATTTAGTGTTAATTTAGTTATTTAGTGTTAATTTAGTTATTTAGTGTTAATTTAGTTATTTATTCAGTATGAACACTTGCCACGCTGCACCTTGGTCCTCTCCTTTCATCAGCCGTGACAACTATTCCCTATGTAGTGCACTACTTTATACCAGAGCCCTATTCCTTATGTAGTGCACTACTTTATACCAGAGCCCTATTCCCTATTTAGTGCACTACTTTATACCAGAGCCCTATTCCCTATTTAGTGCACTACTTTATACCAGAGCCCTATTCCCTATGTAGTGCACTACTTTATACCAGAGCCCTATTCCCTACATAGTGCACTACTTTATACCAGAGCCCTATTCCCTATGTAGTGCACTACTTTATACCAGAGCCCTATTCCCTATTTAGTGCACTACTTTATATCAGAGCCCTATTCCCTATGTAGTGCACTACTTTATACCAGAGCCCTATTCCCTACATAGTGCACTACTTTATACCAGAGCCCTATTCCCTATGTAGTGCACTACTTTATACCAGAGCCCTATTCCCTATGTAGTGCACTACTTTATACCAGAGCCCTATTCCCTATTTAGTGCACTACTTTATACCAGAGCCCTATTCCCTATGTAGTGCACTACTTTATAACAGAGCCCTATTCCCTATGTAGTGCACTACTTTAGACCAGAGCCCTATTCCCTATGTAGTGCACTACTTTATACCAGAGCCCTATTCCCTATGCAATGCACTACTTTATACCAGAGCCCTATTCCCTATGTAGTGCACTACTTTATAACAGAGCCCTATTCCCTATGTAGTGCACTACTTTATACCAGAGCCCTATTCCCTATGTAGTGCACTACTTTATACCAGAGCCCTATTCCCTATGTAGTGCACTACTTTATACCAGAGCCCTATTCCCTATTTAGTGCACTACTTTATACCAGAGCCCTATTCCCTATGTAGTGCACTACTTTATACCAGAGCCCTATTCCCTATGTAGTGCACTACTTTATAACAGAGCCCTATTCCCTATGTAGTGCACTACTTTAGACCAGAGCCCTATTCCCTATGTAAGTGCACTACTTTATACCAGAGCCCTATTCCCTATGTAGTGCACTATTTTATACCAGAGCCCTATTCCCTATGTAATGCACTACTTTATACCAGAGCCCTATTCCCTATGTAGTGCACTACTTTATACCAGAGCCCTATTCCCTATGTAGTGCACTGGCCTGATCAAAAAGTATTGCACTTGACCTTCACATGAAATGCATGGAACTGAAGGCATGACTAATAAGCAGGAAGTGAAGCGTGTGACCTCATCACAGCTTCCTGTGGAGCCCAGAAGTCACGGCTCTTAGGTGAGAGGTCAGATACACACACACACACACACACACACACACACACACACACACACACACACAGAAACAGGATTATATAGGCACCCCCTAATTAGTACATATTATACACTTACATTTGCTACAAAGCTGTACCAGTCCATACCACTCTCCACAGCTGTCACACAGCAGGCTGAATGCTGAGTGGCCGTTGGGCATCACATGACCAGGAAGACAAGAGTACAGCAGCTCGTCCCCCATCTCAAACCCTGTGTGGCCCTGGAGACGCGTGTTGGGGAACGCAGGGGGATCGTCACATGGTCCACCTGACAGGTATAACATTACCAGGTTAGGTTATATAACAATGATGTTATGCCACAGTTATACACACTGTTATTGTAAGTTATAACATACAGTGTTGGGTCCTGTTTCTCTATCTGTCTTTTCCCTCAGTAGGAGAGATAGGGGCTGGTTGTCACGGATTGGTTGGCTCACAACTGGAGACTGATTGGTTGGCTCACAATTGGAGTCTGATTGGTTGGCTCATAACTGGAGTCTGATTGGTTGGCTCATAACTGGAGTCTGATTGGTTGGCTCACAACTGGAGTCTGATCGGTTGGCTCACAATTGGAGTCTGATCGGTTGGCTCACAATTGGAGTCTGATTGGTTGGCTCATAACTGGAGTCTGATTGGTTGGCTCATAACTGGAGTCTGATTGGTTGGCTCATAACTGGAGTCTGATTGGTTGGCTCACAACTGGAGTCTGATTGGTTGGCTCACAACTGGAGTCTGATTGGTTGGCTCAAAACTGGAGTCTGATTGGTTGGCTCACAACTGGAGTCTGATTGGTTGGCTCACAACTGGAGTCTGATTGGTTGGCTCACAACTGGAGTCTGATTGGTTGGCTCATAACTGGAGTCTGATTGGTTGGCTCACAACTGGAGTCTGATTGGTTGGCTCATAACTGGAGACTCAGATTGGTTTGCTCATATCTGGAGTCTGGAGGGTCCTCAAAGTTATGTGGCATGTACAACACGTCTGATCTCTAAAGAAGAGGGTACATATTTCAAATGTTCTTGCCTATTTCCTCTCCTCTCCTTGTGGTTTTACAGGTCCCACAGTAACTTTCCTGTTCCTCAGTTCAAACCCAAACATCAGTCTTGGGAGTAGTCCAACAGCGGGCCGGTCAAAAACAACCTCTAACCCCATCCCCTTCTGTACTGGAGAGGTAGGTGTATGTGTAATGGAGGTACACCACATTTGGGTGGTGGCTAACCTGAGGATTTAGCTCAGTGGTTCAAGGTGGGTCGATCACTTAAGCAGCACTTAAGTGGAGAACACTGTATAAACAACACTGAATATACAACACTGTATAAACAACACTGTATATACAACACTGAATAAACAACACTGTATAAACAACACTGAATATACAACACTGTATAAACAACACTGAATATACAACACTGTATAAACAACACTGTAAATACAACACTATATATACAACACTGTATAAACAACACTGAATATACAACACTGAATATACAACACTGAATATACAACACTGTATAAACAACACTGTAAATACAACACTGAATATACAACACTGTATAAACAACACTGAATATACAACACTGTATAAACAACACTGTATAAACAACACTGTAAATACAACACTGTATATACAACACTGAATATACAACACTGTATATACAACACTGAATATACAACACTGTATAAACAACACTGTGTAATATGACATTTGAACTGTCTTTATTCTTTTGGAACTTCTGTGAGTGTAATGTTTACTGTAAAACATGTTTTGTTTATTTCACTTTAGTTTATTATTGATTTCACTTGCTTTGGCAATGTAAACATCTGTTTCCCATGCCAATAAAGCCCCTTAAATCGAAATGACATTGAGAGAGAAGATGGAGGGAGTGGAGAGGTGTGGGAACATGACCTCTGTCAGTCGTCAGTAAACATCTTAAGGCAGAGAATTGCGGAATGTGCGTGTGTGTGTGTGTGTGTGTGTCCTGACCTTTGTCTTTGACACAGAACACATCCAGGTGTGTGTTGTCCTCTGTAGCATTCTCTATCTTCACATCCACTGCCTTCAGGGCACTGCCCTGATTACTGCACACTGTAGTCCTGGAGAAACACATTGCTGCGTGATGACATCATGATCCAGAAACATACATCATCAGCCAAACATCCTCTACATCCTGCTATATCAGAAGCCCTGATAGAGGTGTGACTACATCTAGACAGGATAAATATCCTGCTGTATCAGAAGCCCTGATAGAGGTGTGACTACATCTAGACATGATAAATATCCTGCTGTATCAGAAGCCCTGATAGAGGTGTGACTACATCTAGACATGATAAATATCCTGCTATATCAGCAGCCCTGATAGAGGTGTGACTACATCTAGACAGGATAAATATCATATATCAGCAGCCCTGATAGAGGTGTGACTACATCTAGACAGGATAAATATCCTGCTATATCAGCAGCCCTGATAGAGGTGTGACTACATCTAGACAGGATAAATATCATGTATCAGCAGCCCTGATAGAGGTGTGACTACATCTAGACAGGATAAATATCATGTATCAGCAGCCCTGATAGAGGTGTGACTACATCTAGACAGGATAAATATCATGTATCAGCAGCCCTGATAGAGGTGTGACTACATCTAGACAGGATAAATATCATATATCAGCAGCCCTGATAGAGGTGTGACTACATCTAGACAGGATAAATATCCTACTGTATCAGCAGCCCTGATAGAGGTGTGACTACATCTAGACAGGATAAATATCCTGCTGTATAAGAAGCCCTGATAGAGGTGTGACTACATCTAGACAGGATAAATATCCTGCTGTATCAGAAGCCCTGATAGAGGTGTGACTACATCTAGACAGGATAAATATCCTGCTGTATCAGAAGCCCTGATAGAGGTGTGACTACATCTAGACAGGATACATATCATATATCAGCAGCCCTGATAGAGGTGTGACTACATCTAGACAGGATAAATATCCTGCTGTATCAGCAGCCCTGATAGAGGTGTGACTACATCTAGACAGGATAAATATCATATATCAGCAGACCTGATAGAGGTGTGACTACATCTAGACAGGATAAATATCATATATCAGCAGCCCTGATAGAGGTGTGACTACATCTAGACAGGATAAATATAATATATCAGCAGCCCGGATAGAGGTGTGACTACATCTAGACAGGATAAATATCCTGCTGTATCAGCAGCCCTGATAGAGGTGTGACTACATCTAGACAGGATAAATATCCTGCTATATCAGCATATCCTACATCTATAAATATATATATCAGAAGCCCTGATAGAGGTGTGACTACATCTAGACAGGATAAATATCCTGCTGTATCAGAAGCCCTGATAGAGGTGTGACTACATCTAGACAGGATAAATATCCTGCTGTATCAGCAGCCCTGATAGAGGTGTGACTACATCTAGACAGGATAAATATCCTGCTGTAGGATAGAGGTGTGACTACATCTAACAGGATATATCCTGCTGTATCAGCAGCCCTGATAGAGGTGTGACTACATCTAGACAGGATAAATATCCTGCTATATCAGCAGCCCTGATAGAGGTGTGACTACATCTAGACAGGATAAATATCCTGCTATATCAGCAGCCCTGATAGAGGTGTGACTACATCTAGACAGGATAAATATCATATATCAGCCCTGATATCAGAGGTGTGACTACATCTAGACAGGATAAATATCCTGCTGATATCAGCAGCCCTGATAGAGGTGTGACTACATCTAGACAGGATAAATATCATATATCAGCAGCCCTGATAGAGGTGTGACACATCTAGCAGCCCTGATAGAGGTGTGACTACATCTAGACAGGATAAATATCCTGCTATATCAGCAGCCCTGATAGAGGTGTGACTACATCTAGACAGGATAAATATCAGGATAAATATCCTGCTGTATCATCTAGACAGCCCTGATAGAGGTGTGACTGTAAATCAGCAGCCCTGATAGAGGTGTGACTACATCTAGACAGGATAAATATCCTATATCAGCAGCCCTGATAGAGGTGTGACTACATCTAGACAGGATAAATATCCTGCTGTATCAGCAGCCCTGATAGAGGTGTGACTACATCTAGACAGGATAAATATCATATATCAGCAGCCCTGATAGAGGTGTGACTACATCTAGACAGGATAAATATCATATATCAGCAGCCCTGATAGAGGTGTGACTACATCTAGACAGGATAAATATCATATATCAGCAGCCCTGATAGAGGTGTGACTACATCTAGACAGGATAAATATCCTGCTGTATCAGCAGCCCTGATAGAGGTGTGACTACATCTAGACAGGATAAATATCATATATCAGCAGCCCTGATAGAGGTGTGACTACATCTAGACAGGATAAATATCCTGCTGTATCAGCAGCCCTGATAGAGGTGTGACTACATCTAGACAGGATAAATATCCTGCTATATCAGCAGCCCTGATAGAGGTGTGACTACATCTAGACAGGATAAATATCCTGCTATATCAGCAGCCCTGATAGAGGTGTGACTACATCTAGACAGGATAAATATCCTGCTGTATCAGAAGCCCTGATAGAGGTGTGACTACATCTAGACAGGATAAATATCCAGCAGCCCTGATATCATCTAGACAGCCCTGATAGAGGTGTGACTACATCTAGACAGGATAAATATCCTGCTATATCAGCAGCCCTGATAGAGGTGTGACTACATCTAGACAGGATAAATATCCTGCTATCAGAGCCCTGATAGAGGTGTGACTACATCTAGACAGGATAAATATCCTGCTGTATCAGCAGCCCTGATAGAGGTGTGACTACATCTAGACAGGATAAATATCCTGCTGTATCAGCAGCCCTGATAGAGGTGTGACTACATCTAGACAGGATAAATATCATGTATCAGCAGCCCTGATAGAGGTGTGACTACATCTAGACAGGATAAATATCCTGCTGTATCAGCAGCCCTGATAGAGGTGTGACTACATCTAGACAGGATAAATATCATGTATCAGCAGCCCTGATAGAGGTGTGACTACATCTAGACAGGATAAATATCATATATCAGCAGCCCTGATAGAGGTGTGACTACATCTAGACAGGATAAATATCCTGCTGTATCAGCAGCCCTGATAGAGGTGTGACTACATCTAGACAGGATAAATATCCTGCTATATCAGCAGCCCTGATAGAGGTGTGACTACATCTAGACAGGATAAATATCCTGCTGTATCAGCAGCCCTGATAGAGGTGTGACTACATCTAGACAGGATAAATATCCTGCTATATCAGCAGCCCTGATAGAGGTGTGACTACATCTAGACAGGATAAATATCATATATCAGCAGCCCTGATAGAGGTGTGACTACATCTAGACAGGATAAATATCCTGCTGTATCAGCAGCCCTGATAGAGGTGTGACTACATCTAGACAGGATAAATATCATATATCAGCAGCCCTGATAGAGGTGTGACTACATCTAGACAGGATAAATATCCTGCTGTATCAGCAGCCCTGATAGAGGTGTGACTACATCTAGACAGGATAAATATCCTGCTGTATCAGCAGCCCTGATAGAGGTGTGACTACATCTAGACAGGATAAATATCATATATCAGCAGCCCTGATAGAGGTGTGACTACATCTAGACAGGATAAATATCCTGCTATATCAGCAGCCCTGATAGAGGTGTGACTACATCTAGACAGGATAAATATAATATATCAGCAGCCCTGATAGAGGTGTGACTACATCTAGACAGGATAAATATCATATATCAGCAGCCCTGATAGAGGTGTGACTACATCTAGACAGGATAAATATCATATATCAGCAGCCCTGATAGAGGTGTGACTACATCTAGACAGGATAAATATCCTGCTGTATCAGCAGCCCTGATAGAGGTGTGACTACATCTAGACAGGATAAATATCATATATCAGCAGCCCTGATAGAGGTGTGACTACATCTAGACAGGATAAATATCCTGCTGTATCAGAAGCCCTGATAGAGGTGTGACTACATCTAGACAGGATAAATATCCTGCTGTATCAGAAGCCCTGATAGAGGTGTGACTACATCTGGACAGGATAGATATCCTGCTATATCAACAGCCCTGATAGAGGTGTGACTACATCTAGACAGGATAAATATCCTGCTGTATCAGAAGCCCTGATAGAGGTGTGACTACATCTAGACAGGATAAATATCCTGCTGTATCAGCAGCCCTGATAGAGGTGTGACTACATCTAGACAGGATAAATATCCTGCTGTATCAGCAGCCCTGATAGAGGTGTGACTACATCTAGACAGGATAAATATCATGTATCAGCAGCCCTGATAGAGGTGTGACTACATCTAGACAGGATAAATATCCTGCTATATCAGCAGCCCTGATAGAGGTGTGACTACATCTAGACAGGATAAATATCATGTATCAGCAGCCCTGATAGAGGTGTGACTACATCTAGACAGGATAAATATCATATATCAGCAGCCCTGATAGAGGTGTGACTACATCTAGACAGGATAAATATCCTGCTGTATCAGCAGCCCTGATAGAGGTGTGACTACATCTAGACAGGATAAATATCCTGCTGTATCAGAAGCCCTGATAGAGGTGTGACTACATCTAGACAGGATAAATATCCTGCTGTATCAGAAGCCCTGATAGAGGTGTGACTACATCTGGACAGGATAAATATCCTGCTATATCAGCAGCCCTGATAGAGGTGTGACTACATCTAGACAGGATAAATATCCTGCTGTATCAGAAGCCCTGATAGAGGTGTGACTACATCTAGACAGGATAAATATCCTGCTATATCAGCAGCCCTGATAGAGGTGTGACTACATCTAGACAGGATAAATATCATGTATCAGCAGCCCTGATAGAGGTGTGACTACATCTAGACAGGATAAATATCATGTATCAGCAGCCCTGATAGAGGTGTGACTACATCTAGACAGGATACATATCATATATCAGCAGCCCTGATAGAGGTGTGACTACATCTAGACAGGATACATATCCTGCTATATCAGCAGCCCTGATAGAGGTGTGACTACATCTAGACAGGATAAATATCATGTATCAGCAGCCCTGATAGAGGTGTGACTACATCTAGACAGGATAAATATCCTGCTGTATCAGCAGCCCTGATAGAGGTGTGACTACATCTAGACAGGATAAATATCCTGCTATATCAGCAGCCCTGATAGAGGTGTGACTACATCTAGACAGGATAAATATCCTGATCAGCAGCCCTGATAGAGGTGTGACTACATCTAGACAGGATAAATATCCTGCTGTATCAGCAGCCCTGATAGAGGTGTGACTACATCTAGACAGGATAAATATCCTGCTGTATCAGCAGCCCTGATAGAGGTGTGACTACATCTAGACATATCCTGCTGTATCAGCAGCCCTGATAGAGGTGTGACTACATCTAGAATGGATAAATATCATATATCAGCAGCCCTGATAGAGGTGTGACTACATCTAGAATATCAGGATAAATATCCAGCAGCCCTGATAGCTACATCTAGACAGGATAAATATAATATATCAGCAGCCCTGATAGAGGTGTGACTACATCTAGACAGGATAAATATCATATATCAGCAGCCCTGATAGAGGTGTGACTACATCTAGACAGGATAAATATCATATATCAGCAGCCCTGATAGAGGTGTGACTACATCTAGACAGGATAAATATCCTGCTGTATCAGCAGCCCTGATAGAGGTGTGACTACATCTAGACAGGATAAATATAATATATCAGCAGCCCTGATAGAGGTGTGACTACATCTAGACAGGATAAATATCCTGCTGTATCAGGCCCTGATAGAGGTGTGACTACATCTAGACAGGATAAATATCCTGCTTTATCAAATGCCCTGATAGAGGTGTGACTACATCTGGACAGGATATCATATCAAACAGCCCTGATAGAGGTGTGACTACATCTAGACAGGATAAATATCCTGCTGTATCAGAAGCCCTGATAGAGGTGTGACTACATCTAGACAGGATAAATATCCTGCTGTATCAGCAGCCCTGATAGAGGTGTGACTACATCTAGACAGGATAAATATCCTGCTGTATCAGCAGCCCTGATAGAGGTGTGACTACATCTAGACAGGATAAATATCATGTATCAGCAGCCCTGATAGAGGTGTGACTACATCTAGACAGGATAAATATCCTGCTATATCAGCAGCCCTGATAGAGGTGTGACTACATCTAGACAGGATAAATATCATGTATCAGCAGCCCTGATAGAGGTGTGACTACATCTAGACAGGATACATATCATATATCAGCAGCCCTGATAGAGGTGTGACTACATCTAGACAGGATACATATCCTTCTATCAGGGTGATAGAGGTGTAACTACATCTAGACAGGATAAATATCATGTATCAGCAGCCCTGATAGAGGTGTGACTACATCTAGACAGGATAAATATCCTGCTGTATCAGCAGCCCTGATAGAGGTGTGACTACATCCAGACAGGATAAATATCCTGCTATATCAGCAGCCCTGATAGAGGTGTGACTACATCTAGACAGGATAAATATCATATATCAGCAGCCCTGATAGAGGTGTGACTACATCTAGACAGGATAAATATCCTGCTGTATCAGCAGCCCTGATAGATGTGACTACATCTAGACAGGATAAATATCCTGCTGTATCAGCAGCCCTGATAGAGGTGTGACTACATCTAGACAGGATAAATATCATATATCAGCAGCCCTGATAGAGGTGTGACTACATCTAGACAGGATAAATATCCTGCTATATCAAAGCCCTGATAGAGGTGTGACTACATCTAGACAGGATAAATATAATATATCAGCAGCCCTGATAGAGGTGTGACTACATCTAGACAGGATAAATATCATATATCAGCAGCCCTGATAGAGGTGTGACTACATCTAGACAGGATAAATATCATATATCAGCAGCCCTGATAGAGGTGTGACTACATCTAGACAGGATAAATATCCTGCTGTATCAGCAGCCCTGATAGAGGTGTGACTACATCTAGACAGGATAAATATAATATATCAGCAGCCCTGATAGAGGTGTGACTACATCTAGACAGGATAAATATCATATATCAGCAGCCCTGATAGAGGTGTGACTACATCTAGACAGGATAAATATCCTGCTGTATCAGCAGCCCTGATAGAGGTGTGACTACATCTAGACAGGATAAATATCATATATCAGCAGACCTGATAGAGGTGTGACTACATCTAGACAGGATAAATATCATATATCAGCAGCCCTGATAGAGGTGTGACTACATCTAGACAGGATAAATATCATATATCAGCAGACCTGATAGAGGTGTGACTACATCTAGACAGGATAAATATAATATATCAGCAGCCCTGATAGAGGTGTGACTACATCTAGACAGGATAAATATCATATATCAGCAGCCCTGATAGAGGTGTGACTACATCTAGACAGGATAAATATCATATATCAGCAGCCCTGATAGAGGTGTGACTACATCTAGACAGGATACATATCATATATCAGCAGACCTGATAGAGGTGTGACTACATCTAGACAGGATAAATATCTTGCTATATCAGCAGCCCTGATAGAGGTGTGA
>NW_027039950.1:120795-125000 GCF_034236695.1 Oncorhynchus nerka
ACACCAAACATGTGGAAGAAGGTGCTCTGGTCAGATGAAACCAAAATTGAACTTTTTAGCAACAATGCAAAACGTTATGTTTGGCGTAAAAGCAACACAGCTCATCACCCTGAACACACCATCCCCACTGTCAAACATGGTGGTGGCAGTATCATGGTTTGGGCCTGCTTTTCTTCAGCAGGGACAGGGAAGATGGTTAAAATTGATGGGAAGATGGATGGAGCCAAATACAGGACCATTCTGGAAGAAAACCTGATGGAGTCTGCAAAAGACCTGAGACTGGGACGGAGATTTGTCTTCCAACAAGACAATGATCCAAAACATAAAGCAAAATCTACAATGGAATGGTTCAAAAATAAACATATCCAGGTGTTAGAATGGCCAAGTCAAAGTCCAGACCTGAATCCAATCGAGAATCTGTGGAAAGAACTGAAAACTGCTGTTGACAAATGCTCTCCATCCAACCTCACTGAGCTCGAGCTGTTTTGCAAGGAGGAATGGGAAAAAATGTCAGTCTCTCGATGTGCAAAACTGATAGAAACATACCCCAAGTGACTTACAGCTGTAATCGCAGCAAAAGGTGGCGCTACAAAGTATTAACTTAAGGGGGCTGAATAATTTTGCACGCCCAATTTTTCAGTTTTTGATTTGTTATAAAAGTTTGAAATATCCAATAAATGTCGTTCCACTTCATGATTGTGTCCCACTTGTTGTTGATTCTTCACAAAAAAAATACAGTTTTATATCTTTATGTTCGAAGCCTGATATGTGTCAAAAGGTCGCAAAGTTCAAGGGGGTGAATACTTTCGCAAGGCACTGTATATATAGGGGTAAACAGTGGGTCTAACAGCTAACGTCCATTTGATTTAAGGCAGTCAACATTTCAAATGTTTTCTTTTAGTTTGACTCGTTTCCATAGTAACCCTTATCAGAAGAGAGAAGAATGCGACGTGTAAAATTATGGGTTGGACACAGTAGCGGTGCATGGGGGGGAAAATAGCTGGGGGGGTAGCCCTCCCCACCCCCCACCCCCCACTCTGTTGTTTGCTCTATAACGTGTTAGTTCATATGCCTTGACACTGTGATATAGAGGCCTGAAGGCAGAGACAATAAGAAGACACAGTGGCAGAATACAATTCAGCAAGACCTTAGTTTTATCACAAAACAAGATAGCAGCCTCTGTCCAGTGAAGTCCACAAAGCATATTGTATGTAACAGACAGTTAGTTACATGACCTACAGCAGGGTCAAGCAAGTTCATGTTTCCCACATTTTTGGACCACTAAACAACTATTGATTTAGAACCACAGAGAGTTACTGCAAGTTGCAAGGAAAACAGCAGCGCCCTCCACTAAATCCAACACCATCAAATCACCTCTTCCTAGTCTAATACAGTAACGACATAAAGATTCCAAAAACAATTTAGTCCAATCAACGTAAGCTAAATATGATGTCCATGGTTCTGTCCATGGTTCTGATTTCTGTGTGTGTGTGTGTGTGTGTGTGTGTGTGTGTGTGTGTGTGTGTGTGTGTGTGTGTGTGAATGTATGTGTGTGTGTGTGTGTGTGTGTGTGTGTGCATGTGTGTGTGTGTGTGTGTGTGTGTGTGTGTGAAACATGTGTGTGTGTGTGTGTGTGTGTGTGTGTGTGTGTGTGTGTGTGTGTGTGTGTGTGTGTGTGTGTGTGTGTGTGTGTGTGTGTGTGTGTGTGTGTGTGTGTGTGTGTGTGTGTGTGTGTGTGTGTGTGTGTGTGTGTGTGTGTGAATGTATGTGTGTGTGTGTGTGTGTGTGTGTGTGTGTGTGTGTGTGTGTGAATGTGTGTGTGTGTGTGTGTGTGTGTGTGTGTGTGTGTGTGTGTGTGTGTGTGTCCCTCACTAGCTTTAAGCACCAATGTTCGTTCAGCAAGTAGAAAAACATGTTGACTCACCCTACTTGTAGAGAAACACCAATGCCGCCCTCCTCTTTCATGTTGACGAAACGGTCTTTCACTCTGTGATACAGTACGGGAATTTAGTTTTTGTTGTCCTAGTCTACCTGGCTAAAATGCTTGCTCACTAGCCTAACTTCCATTCATGGGCAGAGTTAAACTAGTTAACATTAGCCTTCTACATCTAGCTACATATTGAACTTCCATCCTCTCAGGCCAGGGACACAACAATGTATGAATTAATGGTTGGATCAGAATCGCTGTTATTATCATTGGCCAGTATGGAGAATTAAGTAAAACCACAAGTCCAAATCCCTCTCCATTGCTAATTTAGGAAAAGGACAATGTTAGCTAGCTGGATAGCCACTGGAGGACAACAACACAATGAGATGCAACAATTCAAGTTTTTCTGTCAGTGACGTATGCTCTCAATGGGTTTTGATAGGAGTGAAGCCAAATCCAAGCTGGCTTCCCTTGAAACTTTTTTTTTGGTGCACCAGGACCATTCACAGTTGACCTTGCTCTAATAATATTTTGGTCAAGGGAGATCAGATGTCTAATGGCTTCCCTTGCGTTCAGTGCTACGGGCGGCAACAATGTCTTACTGTTTTGGACCAGACAGCATCAGATGGATGGTCTACACATAGAGAGAGAAGGGTGCTGTTTCTCTCACGCGGATGCTTTCTCCTTTGAGTTACATTCAGACTCTTGCGGATTGAAGGAAAATGATGAAACACAGAGAGATGGATGATTTTATTTATTTATTTTTATTTTTTATCTTTATTTAACTCGGCAAGTCAGTTAAGAACAAATTCTTATTTTCAATGACGGCCTAGGAACAGTGGGTTAACTGCCTGTTCAGGGGCAGAACGACAGATAATGTACCTTGTCAGCTCTGGGATTTGAACTTTCAACCTTTAGGTTACTAGTCCAATGCTCTAACCACTAGGCTACCCTAGAATGGCCTTCGGAAAGTATTCAGACCCCTTGACTTTTTTCCACGTTTTGTTACGATACAGTCTTATTATAAAATGGATGAAATATATGTAACAATCTCATCAATCTACACACAATTACCCCATAATGATGAAGCAAAAACTGTTGTTTAGACATTTTTTCAAATGTATTAAAAAATGTAAAAACTGAAATATCTTTTATACATAAGTATTCAGACCCTTTGCTATGAGACTCAAAATTCAGCTCTGGTACATCCTGTTTCCATTAATCATCCTTGAGATGTTTCTCCAACTTGATCGGAGTCCGCCTGTGGTAAATTCAATTGATTGGACATGATTTGGAAAGGCACACACCTGTCTATATTAGGTCCCACAGTTGACAGTGCATCAGAGCAAAAACCAAGCCATGATGTCAAAGGAATTGTCCGTAGAGCTCAGAGACACAGTGGCCTCCATCATTCTTAAATGGAGAAAGTTTGGAACCACCAAGACTCTTCCTAGAGCTTTGATGAAAACCTGCTCTAGAGCGCTCATGTCCTACAGGTGTGCCTAGGCAAGTCAGTTAAGAACACATTGTTATTTACAATGACGGCCTACCAGGGAACAGTGGGTTAACTGCCTTGTTCAGGGGCAGAACAACAGATCTTTACCTTGTCAGCTCCGGGATTCAATCCAGCAACCGTTCGGTTACTGGCCCAACGTTCTAACCACCTGCTGCCTCCCAAAAATAATGGTGTTCCAAAAAAGGTCTAGTTGCCAGGACTACAAATACAAATTCCATCTAGACACCGTTGTCCTGAAGTACACAAAAACATCTATACATTCCTTGGCCTAAACATCCGCACCACAGTAACTTCCACAAAGCTGTGAACGATCTGAGAGACAAGGCAAGAAGGGCCTTCAATGTCATCAAAAGGAACATAAAATTCAACATACCAATTAGGATCTGGCTAAAAATACTTGAATCAGTCATAGAACCCATTTCCCTTTATGGTTGTGAGGTCTGGGGTCCGCTCACCAACCAAGAATTCACAAGATGGGACGAACACCAAATTGAGACTCTGCATGCAGAATTCTGCAAAAATATCCTCCATGTACAACGTAGAACACCAAATAGTGCATGCAGAGCAGAATTAGGCCGATACCCGCTAATTATCAAAATCCGGAAAAGAGACGTTAAATTCTACAACCACCTAAAAGGAAGAGATTCCCAAACCTTCCATAACAAAGCCATCACCTACAGAGAGATGAACATGGAGAACAGTCCCCTAAGCAAGCTGGTCCTGGGGCTCTGTTCACAAACACAAACACACCCTACAGAGCCC
>NW_027039951.1:0-40000 GCF_034236695.1 Oncorhynchus nerka
GAGGAGACAGATGGGATGTTCACACACTTGGCCAATACAGTGACATGCAAACAAACACGTACATACTGCACACACACACACACACACACACACACAGGCCAATACATTGACATGGAAACACACACGTACACGCCATTGGCCAATACATTGACATGGAAACACACACGTACACGCCATTGGCTAAACACACTTAGAAATATTTACATAGATAAAGCACGTAAATATGGACAGACTGTAATAGTCCTAAAATCAAAATCATATGATTTTTTTCACTACATTTTCATTATTGCCATCTAAAATCAGTCATATATACATCCCCTCCATACTCCCTCTCCCCCTCCCCTACTTCTCTCTCTCTCCAGCCAGCCCCCTACTTCTCTCCCTCTCTCTCCAGCCAGCCAGGCCCACAGACTTCTCCCCCTCCCCCACTTACCCTCCCACAGACTTCCCGCCTCTCCAGCCAGCCAGGCCCCAGACAGAAACCCCGCCACTTCTCTCCCCAGCCAGCCCCTACTCTCTCTCCCCCCCACCTCTCTCTCCTTGGCCCCTACTTCTCTCTCTGTCTCTCCCCAGATAGAACTGTCTCTCTCTCTCCCCACACCGGCTTCTCTCTCTCTCCCCCTCCCCTACTTCTCTCTCTCCCCTCCCTCCCCCTACTTCTCTCTCTCCCTCCCCTCCCCTTTATGACTTCTCTCTCCCTCCCCATACTTCTCTCTCTCTCCTCCCCCTTCTCTCTCTCTCTCCCCTTTCTCTCTCTCTCCCTCCCCTACTTCTCTCTCCCCTCCCCTACTTCTCTCTCTCCCTCCCTCCCCTACTTCTCTCTCTCCCTCCCTCCCCTACTTTCTCTCCATCTCCCTCCCCTACTTCTCTCTCTCCCTCCCCTACTTCTCTCTCCCCCCCCCTACTTCTCTCTCCCCCTCCCCTACTTCTCTCTCCCCCTCCCCTTCTCTCTCTCCCCTCCCCTACTTCTCTCTCTCCCCTCCCCTACTTCTCTCTCCCCCCCTACTTCTCTCTCTCCCCCCTCCCCTACTTCTCTCTCTCCCTCCCCTACTTCTCTCTCCCCTCCCCTACTTCTCTCTCTCCCTCCCCTACTTCTCTCTCCCCTCCCCCCTACTTCTCTCTCCCTCCCCTACTTCTCTCTCCCTCCCCTACTTCTCTCTCTCCTCCCTCCCCTACTTCTCTCCCTCCCCCCTTCTCTCTCCCTCCCCTACTTCTCTCTCCCCCTCCCCTCCCCTACTTCTCTCTCTCCCCCTACTTCTCTCTCCCCTACTTCTCTCTCCCTCCCCTACTTCTCTCTCCCTCCCCTACTTCTCTCTCCCCCCCTCCCCTCTTCTCTCCCCCTCTCTCCCCTACTTCTCTCTCCCCCCCTACTTCCCCCTCTCTCTCTCCCCCCCCTACTTCTCTCTCCCCCTCCCCTACTTCTCCTCCCCCTCCCCTACTTCTCTCTCCCCCCTCCCCTACTTCTCTCCCTTCTCTTCTCTCTCCCTCCCCCTACTTCTCTCCCCCCCCTACTGCTCTCTCTCTCCCCTCCCCTACTTCTCTCTCCCCCTCCCCTACTTCTCCTCTCTCCCCCTTCCCTCTCTCCCCCTCCCTCTTCTCTCTCCCCCTCCCCCTACTTCTCTCTCTCCCCCCTCCCCCTTCTCTCTCTCCCCCTCCCCTACTTCTCTCTCCCTCCCCTACTCCCCCCTCTCTCCCCTCCCTCTCTCTCTCTCCCCCTCCCCTTCTCTCTCTCTCCCTCCCCTACTTCTCTCTCTCCCCCTCCCCTACTTCTCTCTCTCTCCCCACTTCTCTCTCTCTCCCCCTCCCTACTTCTCTCTCTCTCCCCCTCCCCTACTTCTCTCTCCCCCCCTCCCCTACTTCTCTCTCCCTCCCCTCCCTACTTCTCTCTCCCTCCCCCTCCCCTACTTCTCTCTCCCTCCCCTCCCCTACTTCTCTCTCCCTCCCCTCCCCTACTTCTCTCTCCCTCCCCTCCCCTACTTCTCTCTCCCTCCCCCCCCCTACTTCTCTCTCCCTCCCCCTCCCCTACTTCTCTCTCCCTCCCCTCCCCTACTTCTCTCTCTCTCCCCCTCCCCTACTTCTCTCTCTCTCCCCTCCCCTACTTCTCTCTCTCTCCCCCTCCCCTACTTCTCTCTCTCTCCCCTCCCCTACTTCTCTCTCTCTCCCCTCCCCTACTTCTCCCCCTCCCCTACTTCTCCCCCTCCCCTACTTTTCTCTCCCCCCCTCCCCTACTTTTTCTCTCTCCCCCTCCCCTACTTTTTTCTCTCTCCCCCTCCCCTACTTTTTTCTCTCTATGTCTCTCATTCACTTCTTGTTTTTGCTTAGACACTGGGTTACAACATATTTTTGTGCAAAGAGGATGACAGAGTGAGGAAATATAAGAGGGCAGCAGATTGAGGACACAGTGGTTATTATACAGTGGTTATCCTCGTAAAACAGGCTGTACGTCGTGTTAAAGTTGTGCAGACTGTCAGACTAAGCTTGGCTACCACAATCACTGCATGCTTTCCAAAACCTCTAGCTATTGACCTTTAACTAAGTGCTTGAGCAACCTTTTAAAGTTCACAATGTGTTTACACTACGTATTCAAGATTGTGTACTTGGCTCTTGTATACATATTACTAACATTAGAGTGGTGTATATGTGCGTGTGTGGTGTGTGTGTGTGTGTGTGTGTGTATATGTATGTGTGTGTGTGTGGTGTGTGTATGTATGTGCGTGTGTGTGTATGTATGTATGTGTGTATGTGTGTGTGTGTGTATGTATGTGTGTGTGTGTATATGTGCGTGTGTGTGTGTATATGTGCGTGTGTGTATATATGCGTGTGTGTATATATGCGTGTGTGTATATATGCGTGTGTGTATATATGCGTGTGTGTATATGTGCGTGTGTGTATATGTGCGTGTGTGTATATATGTGTGTGTATGTATATATGTGTGTGTATATGTGTGTGTGTGTGTGTGTATATGTGTGTGTATATATGTGTAAGTCGCTCTGGATAAGAGCGTCTGCTAAATGACTTAAATGTAATGTAATGTGTGTGTATATGTGTGTGTGTGTGTATGTGTGTGTGTGTGTATATGTGCGTGTGTGCGTGTATGTGCGTGTGTGTGTGTGTGTAAATCAAATAAAGAAACGACTTTCAGTGAGAACTACTTTCAGTTGATCTATATGACATTCAATCCCTCAGATAGGAGTTTATATTTCTAATAACAGTAGACTGATCTTATTTAAGTGTATTTACGATGCTGTCATTTAGATTCTCTGTGAATATAGACATGTCCATTCTATAAGAATGAACAATAATGATTTGAATCCCGAATCTAAAAAGGGGCAATTGGTCAAAAGACAAGTAAGTGTAAATGCAGCCAATAAGATCAGCTCTTTTTTTTTGCCAATCATTAAGACAAAAGATCAGAATTGGGCTGCCTGTCTAAACTCAGCCATTGATACTTAGACATGTGGCCCATAGACTTGTGGCCCATAGACATGTGGCCCATAGACATGTGGCCCATAGACATGTGGCCTATGTGTCTACAGGCTACCTATAAGCAGAAACGGGTTCTCCAATGTCCCAGGTTCCTGTAGGACTATAGCTGTTTTTATGTAACGACGACTTACTGGCGTAGCAGTAAGTCGTCCTGTCGTATCGTCTCTCTGTATATATCGTCTCTTTTTCGTTTTACTTTTTTTTTTTTTTGCATATCTTTAAAAACATTTTGCTAAACCTAAGCTTCCAAATACTCTCCTGCAACCCGCCTCACCCAATGTAGCTACTTTTTCCTAAAGTATTTATATTTACTTCGGAACCCCTCAACTGAAGCTAGCCAGCTAACCACCAGCTATGCTAGCGGTCTTCAGCTAACCGGTCATCAGCTAACCTTTAGCTCGGAAAGCTCTTGCCAGTTCGAACAACGCGACGCTAACCAGAGCATAACGGACCTATTTATTTTTTATCCCCGGATTCCCACCGCAAACAGAACATTTTTTTTCAGCTGGATCTTCACAACTAGCTATCTAGCTAACCGCAACCCCGGATGATTACTCCTGGCTAGCGTTTCCACCCACGTAGCTTGAAGCTAGCCCGGCCAGAGCACCTGTAGCATACTCCTGGGCTACAATACCCGGACCTACGACCGGTCTATCGATGTCACCGGATGAAGAGGAATAAACAGACTCACCCCATCGCGACGTCCTCCAAAGGCTAACTCTCTAGCCCTCGCTATCTCCTTGCCTGCTAATTCGGCCTGCTAACTGCTAGCTTGTTTAGCCCAGGTCCGCTAACTACTACCTTGTTTACCCCGGCCTGCTAACTCTTAGCTTGTTAGCACAGGCCTGCTAACCTTCTGCATCGCTGGGTCCCAAACACTCAGTGGCCCATATGTACTTTCTAGCTCTTCCCGAATTTCTTTAAAATTTGTTTATACCTTCCGGAAACCTGCCTCACCCAATGTGATACGGAATCGCTATTATTTTTCATTTTTAGAACACACTCAAGAACCTCCAGAAGCTAACCAGCTAACTAGCTACAAGCTATTTAGTCATTGTTAGTTTTTTAACCTGGATAACACTCGCCAGTCCAGCTCCCCTGCCCCTTCCAACGCTGCCCCCTGGACACTGATCACTTGGCTACATAGCTGATGCACGCTGGACTGTCCATTAATCACGGTACTCCATTCTGTTTGTTTGTTTTATCTGTCGGCCCCGTTGCCTAGTCAACGCCATTTTACCTGCTGTTGTTGTGCTAGCTGATTAGCTGTTGTCTCACCTACTGTTTTAGCTAGCTTTCCCAATTCAACACCTGTGATTACTGTATGCCTCGCTGTATGTCTCTCTCAAATGTCAATATGCCTTGTATACTGTTGCTCAGGTTAGTTATCATTGTTTTAGTTCACTATGGAGCCCCTAGTCCCACTCCTCATACCCCTGATACCTCCTTTGTCCCACCTCCCACATATGCGGTGACCTCACCCATTACAACCAGCATGTCCAGAGATACAACCTCTCTCATCATCACCCAGTGCCTGGACTTACCTCCGCTGTACCCGCACCCCACCATACCCCTGTCTGCGCATTATGCCCTGAATATATTCTACCATGCCCAGAAACCTGCTCCTCTTATTCTCTGTCCCCAACGCTCTAGGCGACCAGTTTTGATAGCCTTTAGCCGCACCCTCATACTACTCCTTCTCTGTTCCGCGGGTGATGTGGAGGTAAACCCAGGCCCTGCATGTCCCCAGGCACCCTCATTTGTTGACTTCTGTGATCGAAAAGCCTTGGTTTCATGCATGTCAACATCAGAAGCCTCCTCCCTAAGTTTGTTTTACTCACTGCTTTAGCACACTCTGCTAACCCTGATGTCCTTGCCGTGTCTGAATCCTGGCTCAGGAAGGCCACCAAAAATTCAGAGATTTCCATACCCAACTATAACATCTTCCGTCAAGATAGAACTGCCAAAGGGGAGGAGTTGCAGTCTACTGCAGAGATAGCCTGCAAAGTAATGTCATACTTTCCAGGTCCATACCCAAACAGTTCGAACTACTAATTCTGAAAATTACTCTCTCCAGAAATAAGTCTCTCACTGTTGCCGCCTGCTACCGACCCCCCTCAGCTCCCAGCTGTGCCCTGGACACCATTTGTGAATTGATTGCCCCCCATCTAGCTTCAGAGTTTGTTCTGTTAGGTGACCTAAACTGGGATATGCTTAACACCCCGGCAGTCCTACAATCTAAGCTAGATGCCCTCAATCTCACACAAATCATCAAGGAACCCACCAGGTACAACCCTAACTCTGTAAGCAAGGGCACCCTCATAGACGTCATCCTGACCAACTGGCCCTCCAAATACACCTCCGCTGTCTTCAACCAGGATCTCAGCGATCACTGCCTCATTGCCTGTATCCGCTACGGTGCCGCAGTCAAACGACCACCCCTCATCACTGTCAAACGCTCCCTAAAACACTTCTGTGAGCAGGCCTTTCTGATCGACCTGGCCCGGGTATCCTGGAAGGACATTGACCTCATCCCGTCAGTTGAGGATGCCTGGTCATTCTTTAAGAGTAACTTCCTCACCATTTTAGATAAGCATGCTCAGTTCAAAAAATGCAGAACTAAGAACAGATACAGCCCTTGGTTCACTCCAGACCTGACTGCCCTCGACCAGCACAAAAACATCCTGTGGCGGACTGCAATAGCATCGAATAGTCCCCGCGATATGCAACTGTTCAGGGAAGTCAGGAACCAATACACGCAGTCAGTCAGGAAAGCTAAGGCCAGCTTCTTCAGGCAGAAGTTTGCATCCTGTAGCTCCAACTCCAAAAAGTTCTGGGACACTGTGAAGTCCATGGAGAACAAGAGCACCTCCTCCCAGCTGCCCACTGCACTGAGGCTAGGGAACACGGTCACCACCAATAAATCCATGATTATCGAAAACTTCAACAAGCATTTCTCAACGGCTGGCCATGCCTTCCGCCTGGCTACTCCTACCTCGGCCAACAGCTCCGCCCCCCCCGCAGCTCCTCGCCCAAGCCTCTCCAGGTTCTCCTTTACCCAAATCCAGATAGCAGATGTTCTGAAAGAGCTGCAAAACCTGGACCCGTATAAATCAGCTGGGCTTGACAATCTGGACCCTCTATTTCTGAAACTATCCGCCGCCATTGTCGCAACCCCTATTACCAGCCTGTTCAACCTCTCTTTCATATCGTCTAAGATCCCCAAGGATTGGAAAGCTGCCGCAGTCATCCCCATTTTCAAAGGGGAGACACCCTGGACCCAAACTGTTACAGACCTATATCCATTCTGCCCTGCCTATCTAAGGTCTTCGAAAGCCAGTCAACAAACAGGTCACTGACCATCTCGAATCCCACCGTACCTTCTCCGCTATGCAATCTGGTTTCCGAGCCGGTCACGGGTGCACCTCAGACACACTCAAGGTACTAAACGATATCATAACCGCCATCGATAAAAGACAGTACTGTGCAGCCGTCTTCATCGACCTTGCCAAGGCTTTCGACTCTGTCAATCACCATATTCTTATCGGCAGACTCAGACTCTGGTTCACCAATTACTTTGCAGACAGAGTTCAGTGTGTCAAATCGGAGGGCATGCTGTCCGGTCCTCTGGCAGTCTCTATGGGGGTGCCACAGGGTTCAATTCTCGGGCCGACTCTTTTCTCTGTATATATCAATGATGTTGCTCTTGCTGCGGGCGATTCCCTGATCCACCTCTACGCAGACGACACCATTCTATATACTTTCGGCCCGTCATTGGACACTGTGCTATCTAACCTCCAAACGAGCTTCAATGCCATACAACACTCCTTCCGTGGCCTCCAACTGCTCTTAAACGCTAGTAAAACCAAATGCATGCTTTTCAACCGATCGCTGCCTGCACCCGCATGCCCGACTAGCATCACCACCCTGGATGGCACCGACCTTGAATACGTGGACACCTATAAGTACCTAGGTGTCTGGCTAGACTGCAAACTCTCCTTCCAGACTCATATCAAACATCTCCAATCGAAAATCAAATCAAGAGTCGGCTTTCTATTCCGCAACAAAGCCTCCTTCACTCACGCTGCCAAGCTTACCCTAGTAAAACTGACTATCCTACCGATCCTCGACTTCGGCGATGTCATCTACAAAATTGCTTCCAACACTCTACTCAGCAAACTGGATGCAGTTTATCACAGTGCCATCCGTTTTGTCACTAAAGCACCTTATACTACCCACCACTGCGACTTGTATGCTCTAGTCGGCTGGCCCTCGCTACATATTCGTCGCCAGACCCACTGGCTCCAGGTCATCTACAAGGCCATGCTAGATAAAGCTCCGCATTATCTCAGCTCACTGGTCACGATGGCAACACCCATCCGTAGCACGCGCTCCAGCAGGTGTATCTCACTGATCATCCCTAAAGCCAACACCTCATTTGGCCGCCTTTCGTTCCAGTACTCTGCTGCCTGTGACTGGAACGAATTGCAAAAATCGCTGAAGTTGGAGACTTTTATCTCCCTCACCAACTTCAAACATCAGCTATCTGAGCAGCTAACCGATCGCTGCAGCTGTACATAGTCTACTGGTAAATAGCCCACCCATTTTCACCTACCTCATCCCCACAGTTTTTATTTATTTACTTTTCTGCTCTTTTGCACACCAATATCTCTACCTGTACATGATCATCTGATCATTTATCACTCGTGTTAATCTGCAATATTGTAATTATTCGCCTACCTCATGCCTTTTGCACACATTGTATATAGACTCCCCTTTTTTCTACTGTGTTATTGACTTGTTAATTGTTTACTCCATGTGTAACTCTGTGTTGTCTGTTCACACTGCTATGCTTTATCTTGGCCAGGTCGCAGTTGCAAATGAGAACTTGTTCTCAACTAGCCTACCTGGTTAAATAAAGGTGAAATAAATCAAATAAAAAAGTCAGTTAACAACAAATTCTTATTTACACATGTCAAAATCCAGACGACGCCGTGCCAATTGTGCATCGGACTCCCAATCACGTCCGGATGTGATCGAGCCTGTATTCGAACCGGGGACTGTAGTGACACCGTTTGCAATGAGATGCAGTGCCTTAGACCGCGGCACCACTCGGGAGCCCCATATACCTATCAATGTATGGTGCGTGGGGCATGTGTAGCCCTTACAGTGAAATACTTACTTACAAGCCCTTAATATCTTAACTTCTTAAAGCATTGTAAATAAAAGTAACATATAATTCAACGGCAGAAGTGAAGAGTTCCGCATTGCTTCCTAATTTAAATCCACTTTGCTTCCTAATATAAATCCACTTTGCTTCCTAATATTAATCCACTTTGCTTCCTAATATTAATCCACTTTGCTTCCTAATATTAATCCACTTTGCTTCCTAATATTAATCCACTTTGCTTCCTAATATTAATCCACTTTGCTTCCTAATATTAATCCACTTTGCTTCCTAATATTAATCCACTTTGCTTCCTAATTTAAATCCACTTTGCTTCCTAATATTAATCCACTTTGCTTCCTAATATTAATCCACTTTGCTTCCTAATATAAATCCACTTTGCTTCCTAATATTAATCCACTTTGCTTCCTAATATTAATCCACTTTGCTTCCTAATATTAATCCACTTTGCTTCCTAATATAAATCCACAAGCGTTCTATAATTAATATATTAGTTTTGTATTTCTTACATCTGCTAACAGCTAGTTTACATTTTCTTTGCAAGTTTTCACTAAATCATGTTATCAGCTAATGTTAATCGCTAGTTAGCTGACTAGCTAATAAAATGTACTGAGTCAGAGTAAATGGAGCTAGCTAATACAGCCTGATACCAGTACTGGTGGAGGCCTAAATCAGCATGTTTGTGTAACAGTATCTTCTAAATCAAAGTGGAGTTGGCAAATCGCAATTGCAACACTTGGTTAAAAATATCATGCAGCCTTACCGTGGCAATGTAGAAATGATCTCATTTTAGATCAACGTTTGGTTGAAGTTTGATTGAACAGTATTAAACAATCAGAATGGAGAAAGCCCCATTGCATTCTCACACAATCAGAATGGAGAAAGCCCCATTGCATTCTCACACAATCAGAATGGAGAAAGCCCCATTGCATTCTCACACAATCAGAATGGAGAAAGCCCCATTGCATTCTCACACAATCAGAATGGAGAAAGCCCCATTGCATTCTCACACAATCAGAATGGAGAAAGCCCCATTGCATTCTCACACAATCAGAATGGAGAAAGCCCCATTGCATTCTCACACAATCAGAATGGAGAAAGCCCCATTGCATTCTCACACAATCAGAATGGAGAAAGCCCCATTGCATTCCCACACAATCAGAATGGAGAAAGCCCCATTTACAAATTATTTCACAGTAGAGGGTGGCCTGGTCTACCGGCCAGGAGGGTGGCCTGGTCTACCGGCCAGGAGGGTGGCCTGGTCTACTTACTCCGACTAGCCAGGAGGGCGTCCAGCGACTCAGCCCACTTATCCAGTTCCTCCCGGCTGAACTTGACCTTGCTGTGGCCCACCTGACTCCATTGGCGAAGGAACGGGAGGCGGGACCGCTGCTCTTTAACACTGGAGAGGGAGAGACAGGGGAGAGAGGGAGAGACATTGAGAGAGGGGAGAGAGGGAGAGACATGGAGACAGGGAGAGACATGGAGAGAGGGGGAGACAGGGAGATACATGGAGAGAGGGGGAGACAGGGAGAGACATGGAGAGAGGGGAGACAGGGAGACAGGAGACATGGAGAGAGGGGAGACAGGGAGAGACATGGAGAGGGGGAGACAGGCAGAGACATGGAGAGAGGGAGACAGGGAGAGACATGGAGAGAGGGAGACAGGGGGAGACATGGAGAGAGGGGGAGACAGGGAGAGAGGGAGACAGGGAGAGAGGGAGACAGGGAGAGGGGAGACAGGGAGAGACATGGAGAGACATGGAGAGAGGGGAGACAGGAGAACATGGAGAGGGGGAGACAGGGAGAAACATGGAGACAGGGAGAGAGGGGAGACAGGGAGAGGGGGAGACAGGAGAGAGGGAGAGACATGGAGAGGGGGAGACAGGGAGAGACATGGAGAGGGGAGACAGGGGAGACATGGAGAGAGGGGGAGACAGGGAGAGACATGGAGAGGGGGAGACAGGGAGAGACATGGAGAGGGGGAGACAGGGAGAGACATGGAGAGAGGGGAGACAGGGAGTTACATGGAGAGAGGGGAGACAGGGAGTTACATGGAGAGAGGGGAGGCAGGGAGAGACATGGAGAGAGGGGAGACAGGGAGAGACAGGGAGAGACATGGAGAGACATGGAGAGAGGGGAGACAGGGAGAGACATGGAGAGAGGGGAGACAGGGAGAGAGGGGAGACAGGGAGAGAGGGGAGACAGGGAGAGACATGGAGAGAGGGGAGACATGGAGAGAGGGGAGACATGGAGAGAGGGGAGACATGGAGAGAGGGGAGACATGGAGAGACATGGAGAGAGGGGAGACATGGAGAGACATGGAGAGAGGGGAGACATGGAGAGACATGGAGAGAGGGGAGACAGGGAGAGACATGGAGAGAGGGGAGACAGGGAGAGACATGGAGACAGGGAGAGAGGGGAGACAGGGAGAGAGGGGAGACAGGGAGAGACATGGAGAGAGGGGAGACAGGGAGAGAGGGGAGACAGGTAGAGAGGGGAGACAGGGAGAGACATGGAGAGAGGGGAGACATGGAGAGAGGGGAGACATGGAGAGAGGGGAGACATGGAGAGAGGGGAGACAGGGAGAGAGGGGGAGACAGGGAGAGACATGGAGAGGGGGGAGACAGGGAGAGACATGGAGAGGGGAGACAGGGAGAGACATGGAGAGAGGGGAGACAGGGAGAGACATGGAGAGAGGGGAGACAGGGAGAGACATGGAGAGAGGGGAGACAGGGAGAGACATGGAGAGACATGGAGAGGGAAGACAGGGAGAGAGGGGAGACAGGGAGAGACATGGAGAGAGGGGAGACAGGGAGAGAGGGAGAGAGGGGAGACAGGGAGAGACATGGAGAGAGGGGAGACAGGGAGAGAGGGGAGACAGGGAGAGACATGGAGAGAGGGGAGACAGGGAGAGACATGGAGAGAGGGAGAGACATGGAGAGAGGGGAGACAGGGAGAGACATGGAGAGGGGGGAGACAGGGAGAGACATGGAGAGGGGGAGACAGGGAGAGACATGGAGAGAGGGGAGACAGGGAGAGACATGGAGAGAGGGGAGACAGGGAGAGACATGGAGAGAGGGGAGACAGGGAGAACATGGGAGAGAGGGGAAACAGGGAGAGACATGGAGAGACATGGAGAGAGACAGGGAGAGACATGGAGACAGGAGAAACATGGAGAGACATGGAGAGGGGGAGACAGGGAGAGACATGGAGACAGGGAGAAACATGGAGAGACATGGAGAGGGGGGACAGGGAGAGACATGTAGAGAGGGAGACAGGGAGAGACATGGAGAGAGGGAAGACATGGAGAGAGGGGAAACAGGGAGAGACATGGAGAGAGGGGATACAGGGAGAAACATGGAGAGAGGGGAGACAGGGAGAGACATGGAGAGAGGGGAAGACATGGAGAGAGGGGGAACAGGGAGATACATGGAGAGAGGGGGATACAGGGAGAGACATGGAGAGAGGGGAAGACAGGGAGAGACATGGAGAGGGGGAGACAGGGAGAGACATGGAGAGAGGGGATACAGGGAGAAACATGGAGAGAGGGGGATACAGGGAGAAACATGGAGAGAGGGGAGACAGGGAGAGAAATGGAGAGAGGGGAAGACAGGGAGAGACATGGAGAGAGGGGAAGACAGGGAGAGACATGGAGAGAGGGGGAGACAGGGAGAGACATGGAGAGAGGGGGAAACAGGGAGAGACATGGAGAGAGGGGGAGACAGGGAGAGACATGGAGAGAGGGGGAGACAGGGAGAGACAGGGAGAGACATGGAGAGAAGGAGAGACATGGAGAGAAGGAGAAGGAGAGGGTTGACAGTTAGAGGGGAGCGGTAAGGAGAGAGGGGGTGACAGGGAAAGGGAGAGACAATGAGAAGTAGAGAGAGACAGGGAAAGAGGGGGGGGGGGGGGGTAAGGAGAGAGGGGGAGACAAGGAGATGACAAGATAAGAGTATGTTTTGGTGTGGTTGGATCTGATTCCATGATGACACCACCCTCATTTCCACAACTGGTTGTCTCAGTATCATTACAACATCAAGGGTAGCATCCTTCCAAACGGAACTTCTGCCTGTACATCTCAAATGGCACCCTATTCCCTATGTAGTCCCAAATGGCAACCTATTCCCTATGTAGTCCCAAATGGCATCCTGTTCCCTATGTCGTTCCAGACGGCACCCTATTCCCTTTGTCGTTCCAGACGGAACCCTATTCCCTATGTCGTTCCAGACGGCACCCTATTCCCTATGTAGTTCCAGACGGCACCCTATTCCCTATGTAGTTCCAGACGGCACCCTATTCCCTCTATTCCAGACGGCACCCTATTCCTATGTAGTTCCAGACGGCACCCTATTCCCTATGTAGTTCCAGACGGCACCCTATTCCCTCTGTAGTTCCAGACGGCACCCTATTCCCTCTGTAGTTCCAGACGGCACCCTATTCCCTCTGTAGTTCCAGACAGCACCCTATTCCCTCTGTAGTTCCAGACGGCACCCTATTCCCTATGTAGTTCCAGACGGCACCCTATTCCCTATGTAGTTCCAGACGGCACCCTATTCCCTATGTAGTTCCAGACGGCACCCTATTCCCTCTGTAGTTCCAGACGGCACCCTATTCCCTCTGTAGTCCCAAATGTTCCAGTAGTCCCAAATGGCATCCTATTCCCTATTCCAGACGGCACCCTATTCCCTTTGTAGTTCCAGACGGCACCCAATTCCCTTTCCCTTTGTAGTTCCAGACGGCACCCTATTCCCTTTGTAGTTCCAGACGGCACCCTATTCCCTATGTAGTTCCAGACGGCACCCTATTCCCTCTGTAGTCCCAAATGGCACCCTATTCCCTCTGTAGTCCCAAATGGCATCCTATTCCCTATGTCGTTCCAGACGGCACCCTATTCCCTCTGTAGTCCCAAATGGCATCCTATTCCCTTTGTAGTTCCAGACGGCACCCTATTCCCTTTGTAGTTCCAGACGGCACCCTATTCCCTGCGTAGTTTCCTCTTTGAAAGAAACCTCGTCCCCGTGCTATTGGCCACAGTGGAGGAAATGTACGGAGCGATTGCTAAGACAGTTACTGAATACCAATGAAGTGACGAGGATATTTTAGTATATCCGTGTGACATCAGTGTTGAAGATCAAAACATACCCCAAACTGACTTTGTATTACCATCGGAATGCAATGCCCGGGCACGTTGATGAGCTTACCGGCTCTTTCTGTTCTGGGTTAAACAGGTTGGAGTGTGATGAATGGGGACTCTGAAAATAGAGACACGATTAGTTTATTTCCAAATTTAAATCCTCGGCATGTGTCACACACTAACAGGCAGGCAGGCAACACACACCACACCACACCACACCACACCACACACACACGCCACGCCACGCCACGCCACGCCACGCCACACCACGCCACACCACACCACACCACACCACACCACACACACACACACACACCACACCACACCACACCACACCACACCACACACACACACACACACACACACACACACACACACACACCTCAGCGGTATGACCTCCTTGGTTTTAGGCCCAATCGTAATAGATCATTTAAGGAAGTTCTGTTTGAGCAATATTTTTCCGTCATCGTCGCCACAAGAAAACATGCAACGTTGCCTCTGGGAAAGACTGTGGTAGAACTGTGTGCCAACATACATGGGGAATAGGAGAAGGACTTGTCACTACCAAACTTGGTATTCATTGCTTTTGCCATTTAGCAGATCAGATGCTATTATACAAAGGATAAAAGTATGGATTTTAAGAGCGCTTAATGAGTTACGCATAATTTCAATCAAATTTTGAATATATGACTAAAAATGTAAATGTGATTGAATATGAAATCCTTCATTCTGTCTTACTTTGACTTTTGATACTTAAGTATATTTAAAACCAAATACTTTTAGACTTTTACTCAAGTAGTATTTTACTGGGTGACTTTCACTTTTACTTAAAGTAACTTTCTATTAAAGGTATCTATACTTTTACTCAAGTATGACAATTGGGTACCTTTTCCACCACTGGGTGCAGGACACTACAGGGGGTGCAGGACACCACAGGGGGTGCAGGACACCACAGGGGGTGCAGGACACCACAGGGGGTGCAGGACACCACAGGGGGTGCAGGACACCACAGAGGGTGCAGGACACCACAGGGGGTGCAGGACACCACAGGGGGTGCAGGACACTACAGGGGGTACAGGACACCACAGGGGGTGCAGGACACTACAGGGGGTGCAGGACACCACAGGGGGTGCAGGACAGGGGGTGCAGGACACTACAGGGGGTGCAGGACACTACAGGGGGTGCATTTGTTTAGCTCCTGCTGTGCCCTGGGAGGGGTAGAGATTTCACCAGACTCCAATGAAATGGTCTAAAATGTGCAAACTCTGCTCACTCAGTGGTAAAGCTAGATCGAATGTAGAACTAGAACTTATGTAGAACTAATCTAGAAATGATGTATAACTAATGTAGAACTAGAACTTATGTAGAACTAATCTACAAATAATGTAGAACTAAAACTTATGTAGAACTAATCTAGAAATAATGTAGAACTAATCTAGAACTGAACTAGAACTAAGCTAGAACTAAAGTAGTCAAAAGCCATCACACACACAAGCTATTCATTCCCATACAATAGCCTAACACATCCATTACCAAACACACTGTCAGAGCCCACTCCTCTAGTGACCCTGACCTCCCACGTCACTCTTTACCTGCCCAAACAGGCTCTTCAGATGTAGCTTGGCTGCTGACAGCTTGGCTCTGGCGTGGGACCGTTGCTGTGACTTGAAGGAAAAGGGGCTGGAGTCAAAGGTTGAGTACGAGGGAGAGGGCGGAGGCCGGTCGTGCCTGCCCACGCTCTCTGTGCTGCTCCCCGAAGTCGCCGGCGCCAACTGACCATCACTGTACGCCCTGCATCCTTCACTGAGGTTCACCACTCTCAGATGACCCTTACCCTCTGGCCTCCCCAGTTCTGTGACGTTCTCCACGCTGACGCTGTGCTCCTTGCCCAGCTCCCCCCTCCCCGGTGTTCTCCCAGGGCTGGCCTCAGGCTCCAGGATGATGGGTGTAGGGGGGAGAGAGGTGGTTCGCCCATCCAGTTCGTCCTCTCCCAAGTGGGGAGTGTAGGTGCCTGACTCCCCGTCCCGGCTGTGGTAGTTCTGGTCCTTAAGCTCCACCTTCTTCCACGGCAGGAAGTCCATATTCAATAGGGACCCCTCGGAGCTGAACCGACGCATGTTGGCAGCGCCGCCGGATGGAGGGAGACTCAAGGAAGGATGGATGGCCGGATGGAAGGAAGGAGGGATATAGGTGCAGGTAGGGAACCACAGAAGGGAAGCCAAGCGGGTATGGGAAATGGGAGAGAGAGAGACAGAGACAGAGAGAGAGACAGACAGAGGGGGAGAGAGAGAAAGAGAGAGACAGAGGGGGAGAGAGAGAAAGAGAGAGACAGAGGGGGAGAGAGACAAACAGACAGACAGACAGACAGACAGACAGACAGACAGACAGACAGACAGACAGACAGACAGACAGACAGACAGACAGACAGACAGACAGACAGACAGACAGACAGACAGACGAGAGAGAGACAGAGAGTCTGGAGGAAAGACTGCAGCAAAGAACAGTGTGTAAAAGGAAACAGAGACGGGAGGAAGATCAAATCGGACAATCACAGAAAATGTAGAAATTCATCAGGGTCTACCGTTTCATATCATAGGTACACTTTTACAGAGTTATGGTACACTTTTACAGAGTTAAGTCTGCAAGCTGCTGAGTCAAAGCCAGCCACTCTGACATGCTCACAAGTCTGTACAGCTACAGGTAGAAACACAGGGCCGAATCCCAAAAGCTACCCTATTCCCTAAAATAGTGTTCTACTTTTGAACAGAGATCATGAGTATGTATGATCAGGAGTACCATGTCCGTTGCTGACGAGTCCACGCCACATTTAAAGTCCCCCCCCCTACTCACGTGACATATTGAAAGCACCTATTAGTTTTCAACTGAAATGAAAAGACCCTCAACATAAATGTGTTGGCGACTTGGCTGCAATAATTAGATACATTGTAGCCGTCTACTGATGCGTGTTCAGATTTGTACTGATTTGAGCGCATCGTCTCCCTGCAACTTGACCCACATCTAAATGACATACAGTACTGTGACAAAAGATGACATGTGAGTGAGACTGATTTTATTTAAACAGCAACATGTGTTCTCCATGTTATGTTTTCAACATTGTGTATTAAAGTAATAACTCTCAAATCAAATGGTATTGGGTCACATACACGCAATAACATCTGCTAAACACGTGTAACATCTGCTAAACATTCAGTGTTTATCTTTAAAATCTTTAAAACCTGGGCTGCCGATAAGGCATTGCATGAGTGTCAGGTAGCCTAGCGGTTAGAGCATTGGGCAGTCACCAAAAAGTCGCGAGTTCGAATACCCGAACCAACAAGGGCTGTGGGGGAGTCTGTCGATATGCCTCGATGTCCTGCAAGGCATCTACCATTATTTGCTCCAGAGGTACTGTACTATGGCTGACTCTGTAAAGCTACATTTCACTGCACCTGTATGTAACATAACTGTTGACTACTGCTGCTGACTATTTTAAACATCTCAATCCCACCGGAAGGGGAGTTTATTAACTCCCTCTTGTAAACACTACAGTGTAAACAAACAAAAAAAGATCCGGGGGTAAAATGTATTACCTCGATGTCCTGCGGTTACTCTGCCACCTGTGCTTTCATGACTTCGGCTCCAAACGGTTCTCTGTCCCGGGAAGTAAGTCCTCTGTTTGAACCATATGTTAAGTCTCAGTTCGATTACGTTTGGTTTAGCTTGAGCGTCTCACTTGTGATTTCGGAGCGTTGCCAGGGGTGTATTCACTAGAAACCAAACGGAAGAAAATGGAACGAAACGGGGAAGGACCTTCCTAAATGTGCCTATTGAGAAACTCCCGTTTCCCGTTTGGAATAAACGATTTTCGTTCCAAAACGTTTGACTAATGATTACACCCCTGGCAAGAAGCGGATTCGCGGACGCCCACTCTCTCTCCCTCCACCAAGTGCTCTCAATCGTTAACAGTGTCCTGACGCTCCATGTGTTACCGAATAGCTGCAAATAAATAACAAGCGGACCGACACACGAACGAAATTACTAGCACCGAGAAAGTTTCTCTACCTCAAAGTTCACGCAGAGCTGTTTTGTAATTATTTTACACGTGAATGACCCAGCTGCGCCTCTTGTCTGTGTCGCCACCAAAAACTCCGTCTCAGTTTGCCGTTGTCACTTGGAGCATAATTGTAGGTGTGTCCAGGAAAAACGCAATAAACCACTTAGGAGGAACTCACTGGGGTGGGCTTGCTATGAGTGGAATCATTAGCTATGTTTCCGGGTAACTTGTCCAGTGATTTTTTTGTTGTTGTCGACATTTAGAAAGTTTGCATAGAAAATAGATGCAACAATAGCCTGCTAGGGTGCGGTTCCATTAACAGCTGAAATGTGTACCTTTTTGGACAAATTCACATAGAAATGTGGGTTATAGATCTGTCATTCTCATTGAAATCGAATCTAAGAAATGGTGGATCTGTTCTATGGTCGTCTGTAGCGCACAATCTATTGCTGCAATGCCTGTAATGCTTTCAAAGACATTCCTGATTGAGTAATGCAATTATCCAGTAGACATACTCAGGCATACACCACTCAAGAGCATAATAACTACACAGCTATCATGTTCATCCCACTACATGCCAATTCTCTGCTACAATCAGTATTCCGCTATCCCTGAGTTCCCTGGCCCTAAATCAACCATGAGAGAGAGAGAGAGAGGGTGGAGAGAGAGAGAGAGAGCGAGAGCGAGAGGGTGGAGAGAGAGAGAGCGAGAGAGAGAGAGAGCGAGAGAGAGAGGGTGGAGAGAGAGAGAGAGAGAGAGAGAGAGAGAGATAGAGAGAGAGAGAGAGAAGAAATAGACAGAGAGAGAGAGACAGAGAGAGAGAGAGAGAGAGAGAGAGAGAAAGAAAGAAATAGACAGAGAGAGAGAGAGAGACAGACAGAGAGAGGGAGAGAGGAGAAAAGAGATGGGTGGTGGACTAGACTACTCTGATATTGTCCATTCAACAGCACATCTCTGGTAGTGTCCATTCAACAGCACATCTCTGGTAGTGTCCATTCAACAACCCATCTCTGGTAGTGTCCATTCAACAACCCATCTCTGGTAGTGTCCATTCAACAGCCCATCTCTGGTAGTGTCCATTCAACAACCCATCTCTGGTAGTGTCCATTCAACAGCCCATCTCTGATAGTGTCCATTCAACAACCCATCTCTGGTAGTGTCCATTCAACAGCCCATCTCTAATAGTGTCCATTCAACAGCCCATCTCTAATAGTGTCCATTCAACAACCCATCTCTGGTAGTGTCCATTCAACAACCCATCTCTGGTAGTGTCCATTCAACAGCCCATCTCTGGTAGTGTCCATTCAACAGCTCATCTCTGGTAGTGTCCATTCAACAGCACATCTCTGGTAGTGTCCACTCAACAGCCCATCTCTGGTAGTGTCCATTCAACAGCCCATCTCTGGTAGTGTCCATTCAACAGCCCATCTCTGGTAGTGTCCATTCAACAGCCCATCTCTGGTAGTGCCCATTCAACAGCACATCTCTGGTAGTGTCCATTCAACAGCCCATCTCTAATAGTGTCCATTCAACAACCCATCTCTGGTAGTGTCCATTCAACAGTTCAGTGAGCTCAAACGCTGATGCTCCTTATCCAACTACCACCGTAGACAAATTAATTATTTCACATAATATATGTCAAGGTAATGTAAATATTTAAACAATCCTCGAGGGGGAAAATGAGTTGCATAATCATTGTGTTGTGTGCATATCCAAGGTTCTGTGGTAGGTGGATGAGTAGAGGGAGCCACAGGAGGTAGCTACACTCTCTGAGAAGAGTCTTTCAACATCGACCACAGGCAACACCACAGACAGTGTGTTCATAAATGTTTCCAAGTCTACAATCACTGTACTTAGGGGTTACGTTTCCAAAGCAGACAGGCTTTTGAAGTTACAGAGTGTGGTGAACTTGACATGTATAGAGATGGCGTTCCCTCTAGTGGTAGACGGGCCACTCTACACACTGAAATTGTGATGTCAGATGGCGCTTTTGTCGTTTGGAGGAGGTCTGTCCTGCATCGTTATGCTTGCCTTTGTTGTTATCATTGAGGCTGAACCGGATAGTGTGTGTAGTTAAAATGACATCAAGATCATCACGTGGATTTAACCTAGCAAACTAGCTAGATATTGTTCATTTACTGCTGCTCTTTAATTATTTGTTACTTTATTTATTTTCTTTTTGGGGGGGGGGGGGGTATTTTTGTTAACTGCATTGTTGGCTAAGAGCTTGTAAGGTAGCATTTCACTGTAAGTTCTACCTACACCTGTTGTTTTCGGTGCATGTGACAAATACAATTTGATTTGATAGCTTAGTGACCTATCTTCCTCTTGAGTGTTTTGCGTTGTTAGCTTGTCAGCTAGCTTAGCGTTTGTTAACTTCATTAGCTTGTCAGCTAGCTTAGCGTTTGTTATCTTCATTAGCTTGTCAGCTAGTTTAGCGTTTGTTATCTTCATTAGCTTGTCAGCTAGCTTAGCGTTTGTTAACTTCATTAGCTTGTCAGCTAGCTTAGCGTTTGTTATCTTCATTAGCTTGTCAGCTAGCTTAGCGTTTGTTAACTTCATTAGCTTGTCAGCTAGCTTAGCGTTTGTTATCTCCATTAGCTTGTCAGCTAGCTTAGCGTATGTTATCTTCATTAGCTTGTCAGCTAGCTTAGCGTATGTTATCTTCATTAGCTTGTCAGCTAGCTTAGCGTTTGTTATCTTCTTTAGCTTGTCAGCTAACTTAGCGTTTGTTATTTTCATTAGCTTGTCAGCTAGCTAGTATTAGTTAGTTAAGTGGCTTGCTAGTTCAAATGAAGCACAACTGACAAACGTTTTACAAACTTTTATTCGTCATGAACATTACAAGTCAAAAGGGATTTCCCTCCACAAATTAACAACCGAAAATAAGGTAGTACTCTGTAATTATACATGAATAATTATACACGAAGAAAATAAAACACCAATGATATTAGGCAAAGCTAAGCAAATGTATAAAAACAATTCCAGTGGCCTACTCACATGTTGTTCAATATTTACCTGGATGGGTAGGCATGTAACTTCAAGTATATTAGCTGAATTTCTAATTATAGAGAATTATCATTTAATTTCCATAGTGAATTATTGTAATGTTTGTTTGTGTCAATTTATCCCATGATGAATTGACAATTTGACACAATAACATTTTATTAACTACTTAATTCATTAATTTTAAATTCAGAATTCATATGGACATTTGTCTATAACGTTGTCATGTTAATATCATAACTTTTCTGATAAAGTTCAGAACATCTAGGTTAAAAAGGTTATTACATTTAGTTTATGTCTCACTGGTCTCTTCACCCCGGTGAAGATGGAGTCCCTGGTTTCCATGGCCACCCAGAGTTTTTGCCAGAAGATCCCGGTGTGCTCCCCAGCTCTGAGCCAGCTCAGGTAGGTCGGTTTCTTCAGCTGCCTCCTCATGCGGTGGTAAGAAGAGAGCTGCTGGTCTGGGATCTCTTCCAGGAACACGACTCCAGGATGCTGGCCTTCTAGGCAGAGTTGCAAATAAAAAGCCATATCTCAGACTGGCCAATAAAAGATTAAGATGGGCAAAAGAACACAGACACTGGACAGAGGAACTCTAACTAGAAGGCCCGCTTCCCGGAGTCGCCTCTTCACTGTTGACGTTGAGACTAGTGTTTTGCAGGTACTATTTAATGAAGCTGCCAGTTGACTTGTGAGGCATCTGTTTCTCAAACTAGACACTAATGTACTTGTCCACTTGCTCAGTTGGGCCTCTCACTGCTCTTTCTATTCTGGATAGAGACAGTTTTGCTCTGTTCTGTGAAGGGAGTAGTACACAGCGTTGTACAAGATCTACAGTTTCTTGGCATTTTCTCGCATGGAATAGCCTTAATTTCTCAGAATAAGAATAGACTGATGTGTTTCAGAAGAAAGTACTTTGTTTTTGTCCATTTTGAGCCTGTAATCGAACCCACAAATGCTGATGCTCCAGATACTCAACTAGTCTAAAGGCCAGTTTTATTACTTCTTTAATCAGAACAGCAGTTTTCAGATGTGCTAACATAATTGCAAAAGGGTTTTCTAATGATCAATTAGTCTTTTAAAATGATACATTTGGATTAGCTAACACAACGTGCCATTGGAACACAGGAGTGATGGTTGCTGACAATGGGCCTCTTTACACCTATGTAGATATTCCATTAAAAATCAGCCGTTTCCAGCTACAATAGTCATTTGCAACATTAACCATGTCTACACTGTATTTCTGATCAATTTGATGTTATTTTAAAGGGAAAAAAAAAATTCTTTTTAAAAACAAGGACATTTCTAAGTGACCCCAAACCTTTGAACGGTAGTGTATGTGTGAAGGGATTGTATTTGTAGCCAGAGTGAGGGTTGAGCAATCTCTCAATTTGTCAATAAAAGCCAAACTGTTGAGTGATTGTAAACTTGTAAAGTCTTCTTTATTGATTGGGTTTAGCTTATTTCCATTCAACTGCAGGGTCTCTATTGAAAGCATCATTCAAGGTTTTTTCATTCATTTTTTTTACTACAGTATTATTGACTGGTATGTTTGTTTATTCCATGTGTAATTCTATGTTGTTGTATGTGCCGAACTTGTCACGCCCTGGCCGTATATCTTTGCTTTCTTTATTATTTTGGGTCGGTCAGGGTGTGACATGGGGGATTTATGTGTTTTGTCTGATCTAGGGGTTTTTGTATGTTTATGGGGCTGTTTCCTTTCTAGGTAGTAGTTTGTATGTCTATGGTTGCCTAGATTGGTTCTCAATTAGAGGCAGCTGTCTATTGTTGTCTCTGATTGGGAACCATATTTAGGCAGCCATATTCTGTGGGTACTTTGTGGGTGGTTGTTTCCTGTCTTTGTGTTCTCTGCACCAGATATGACTGTTGTTGTTGTTGTTTGTTTGTAATTGTGTTCATGTTGAGTTTCTCATATTAAAAACCATGAACTCTAACCACGCTGCATTTTGGTCCTCCTCTCCTTCGACGGAAGAAAACCATTACAGAACGGATTTGCTTTATCTTGGCCTACCTGGTTAAATAAAGGTCAACAGCCTACCTGGTTAAATAAAGGTGTTCTCAACTAGCCTACCCGGTTAAATAAAGGTGTTCTCAACTAGCCTACCTGAAATAAAGGTGTTCTCAACTAGCCTACCCGGTTAAATAAAGGTGTTCTCAACTAGCCTACCTGGTTAAATAAAGGTGTTCTCAACTAGCCTACCCGGTTAAATAAAGGTGTTCTCAACTAGCCTACCTGGTTAAATAAAGGTGTTCTCAACTAGCCTACCTGGTTAAATAAAGGTGTTCTCAACTAGCCTACCCTACCTGGTTAAATAAAGGTGTTCCTACCTACCTGGTTAAATAAAGGTGTTCTCAACTAGCCTACCTGGTTAAATAAAGGTGTTCTCAACTAGCCTACCCGGTTAAATAAAGGTGTTCTCAACTAGCCTACCTGGTTAAATAAAGGTGTTCTCAACTAGCCTACCTGGTTAAATAAAGGTGTTCTCAACTAGCCTACCTGGTTAAATAAAGGTGAAATATAAAAATAAATGTCCTTCCTTCAAATCCTGGAAGACACATCTTATAGTGGTAAAGGACGAGTTGTATGAGTCCTGTTAGAATGGTAACATCTGAGCAATCCAGAGTATTGACGTTATTGAAACTGAGATCCAAGAAATGTACAGTTGGGAGATTCCTCATGGCATTTGTTACAGAGTAAAGCTTGTTGTGGCTTAGTCTTAGATTTATCAGCTGCTTAATGGATCTGAATGACGACTCAGACAGCTCAGACATATTAATGTCTGATAAATCAAGCTTTGTTTGGGGGCTGACTGCAGCGACTACAGCAAATCCTCAGATACAAAACTGATGTTATTTTCTTTCAGTCGAAGTACACTCGGAGTAGATATGTGACAGGCAATATTGCCCACTTTTATAGCAAAGGATGTCTTTCTCCCTAAATTAGAAAAAGTGTCCGAGATGTTAACGAAGAATTGGTGAAGCTTTGGAGTACCATACTCATATCCTCAAAAGATATCTGGACGCCACTCGGGTCTAGCAAGGATATGTCACCCAGAAAAAGACTGCCAACATCCCATTCCATGCTTCCATTTTGGCCACAGTAGGAGAGTTTTAAATTCTGAAGGTTAGGACGAACACCTGCTGTGATGCCTGGACCCTTTCCAATGGATTCTGGGATACATCCAGCAGCCTCAGGCCTACAGACATGTTTGATATTTTCCTTAATTCCAACGAGGTAAATTTCTTCTTACCACTCCTCCTCCTTCCAATTTGGTAAAACGTAAGAGGGGTTGAACATCCTTTAGATCAGGTACTTTGTTGTTGGTTTAAGTTCACTACATGTCGATCCAGAGAGAGGCAGGAGAGGATGACCCAATAGTTGTGATTAGGTTGTCGTCCAGGTGTAGCGCTGAGAGGTTGTCCCTGAAACATGTGGACTGAGATGGTGGTGAGTTGGTTATAGCCCAGGTCTGGCCTTTGCATGGCCACAAAGTGTAGAAAAGCTCTGTCTTCAACATGAGAAATCACATTAGAACGTTTTATAGTCCCGTACCCCTTCAAACATTCAACCTCCAGCTGTACCCCTTCAAACATTCAACCTCCAGCTGTACCCCTTCAAACATTCAACCTCCAGCTGTACCCCTTCAAACATTCAACCTCCAGCTGTACCCCTTCAAACATTCAACCTCCAGCTGTACCCCTTCAAACATTCAACCTCCAGCTGTACCCCTTCAAACATTCAACCTCCAGCTGTACCCCTTCAAACATTCAACCTCCAGCTGTACCCCTTCAAACATTCAACCTCCAGCTGTACCCCTTCAAACATTCAACCTCTAGCTGTACCCCTTCAAACATTCAACCTCCAGCTGTACCCCTTCAAACATTCAACCTCCAGCTGTACCCCTTCAAACATTCAACCTCCAGCTGTACCCCTTCAAACATTCAACCTCTAGCTGTACCCCTTCAAACCTTCAACCTCCAGCTGTACCCCTTCAAACATTCAACCTCCAGCTGTACCCCCTCTAGCACCAGGGTCAGCACACTCTCAAATGCTTTTTTTCTTCCCATCATTGTAAGCCTGCCACACTCACACTATATTATATATTTATTAAACATAAGAATGAGTGTGAGTTTTTGTCACAAACCGGCTCTTGGAAAGTGACAAAGAACTCTTATAGGACCAGGGCACAAATAATAATATAATAATAATAATCAATAATTATTTAACCATCTTACATATAAAACCTTCTTTTTTCATTGGAGAGAGTCTCAGTCTTATATCATTTTCCACACACAGTCTGTGCCTGTATTTAGTTTTCAGATAACAAATTAAGTTGTTTGTGTCATGCGTTTCGGGAAAGTACCTGCGTAAATACGCACCCAGCTCACTCAGGTACTTCTCTATATCACATTTGACATTGTCGTGAGTTAATTTGCACAAAAATCATGTTAATTATTTGACTAGGCTACTTGTATTTGACATTGTGTTGTCATTTCGCTGAACACTAGATGGTTTAATTTTATTTTTGGCAGTGAAACGAGGCTACTCAGGCGAGAAAAAAACCTCACCCAAATGTATGGCCCCGTTGGAAAATATAAATGTACTGTTTGAAAATGTGAAGGAAAAAAAAAATATATATATATAAAATATATATAAAAAAAATGATAATGTGAATCCCATTTTTATTTGCGTACCCCGACAGCATTGCGCACCTGCCTTAGGCTATAATTATAATGTTTTGTTGTTGACAGAGTTACAGCATAAGGCTATTTTTGCACCTGAGCAAAACATGCAAACTGAAAATAGCTTGTCGATCCTGTACTGGTGTTGTTGATGTCAACTTAATGGTCAACTGTAAGAAGGTCATTCACCTAATCATTACTTAAAACGTTTGCCTAATGATAATAATACGTTACCAATATGTGGTTCAAATGGAGTAGAGGAACGTAGAAAATATAGATCCATGTTTCGCAAAAGCTTGGGGACCCCAGCAGTTTCACAAATGTGTTCCATTCCAAGCCCAGCACACCTGATTCATCTCATCGACGGTTTGCTAATTCATTTAGTGGAATCACGTGTGCTTGAACTTGAATTCACCAAATACTGTTTGAAACGAGAAAAGAGACAAGAGAAAGAAAACATCTTCAGGGCAAATACGCTAGCTCAGAGAAAACACGGGCTGAAACGGGTACAAAATAGCTAAAATACTAACACAGTATTTGACTCGTAATCATCAGAGGAAGACAGAGTCACTCCCAGTGACTGTGTTTCTCATTCCTAGCTCTGTGGTAAATGTGTGACCCTGTTACCGGTAGGACTTTTATTTTAGAGGAGAATAGCTTTTTTAGTGGGTGTCTCTATGAAACAAATAGGCTGACCACATTGTATTCTTTCACAAGTGTTTTGCCGTGTGTTCCAGTCATGTCTGATCACAGCGCCGCCTGGAGTTTGCTAAACGGCGTTGTGCCTTAGATTGGAACCGATGCTGTGGTCACGTGACATGAAAATAGAGCTCTTTGGCAACGCACAACTGTGGTGGGTTTGGCGTCGGGGGGAGAAGAAGAAAAAACGAAGCATACGCAGAAAAGTACCTCATACTTACTGTAAAATATGGTGGTGGATCTTTGATGTCATGGGACTATTTTTGCTTCAATTGGTCTTGTTAAGGTCAACGGCATCATGAACGTTACCAAGTACCGGGACATTTTAGGCAAAAACATGGTTGCCTTTGCTAGGAGGCTGAAGCTACAACAAAATAACAATAAACTGCATTGTCAAAAAGAAGATTCAGTCCCTTATACAAATGACCAAATGTACAGAAGGAATAGATTGACCAGTTTTCAATCAAGGGAAATATCAAACAGCCATGTACTATGGCACTCCATCGTCTCAACTCACCATTTAGCATATCTGAAACGTTTGAATTTGTGAGAGATAGATAACCCCATATCAAGGTTGTAATTTTCACGGATGCCTCCGGAACATTCCTCACGCACACCTGTCCCCTATTCCCACTGATTAGTACTTGTATACGTGGGCCCTTTGGTTTCCGTTGGGCTGTCGATTATTGTTACAATGTCCGTTGGTGCGTGTGAGTACCTGTGCTGTGTGTTGTGGGCTTTCATGCCCTTGTGGATTGCGCAGATGATTACGGGGTCTGGTCCCCCATGTGGTATCATTGTGCAGGTGATTACGGGTCTGGTCCCGTGTGGTATCATTGTACAGATGATTACGGGGTCTAGTCCCGTGTGGTATCATTGTGCAGATGATTACGGGTCTGGTCCCGTGTGGTATCATTGTGCAGATGATTACGGGTCTGGTCCCGTGTGGTATCATTGTGCAGGTGATTACGGGGTCTAGTCCCGTGTGGTATCATTGTGCAGATGATTACAGGTCTGGTCCCGTGTGGTATCATTGTGCAGATGATTACGGGTCTAGTCCCGTGTGGTATCATTGTGCAGATGATGACAGGTCTGGTCCCGTGTGGTATCATTGTGCAGGTGATTACAGGTCTGGTCCCGTGTGGTATCATTGTGCAGATGATTACGGGTCTCGTCCCGTGTGGTATCATTGTGCAGATGATTACGGGTCTCGTCCCGTGTGGTATCATTGTGCAGATGATTACGGGTCTCGTCCCGTGTGGTATCATTGTGCAGGTGATTACAGGTCTGGTCCCGTGTGGTATCATTGTGCAGATGATTACAGGTCTGGTCCCGTGTGGTATCATTGTGCAGATGATTACGGGGTCTGGTCCCGTGTGGTATCATTGTGCAGGTGATTATGGGTCTGGTCCCATGTGGGATCATTGTGCGTGTGTGTTATTTATTTGAGGTACTCCTCGCTCTTTTGTTTTGGGTTTCTACCCTGTGTTTTTGTTACGTGTTTGTTTGGTCTTTGTCCCCGTGCCTTTACACGGCACACCGTAATTTGGGCTTAATTTAAAAAACTATTACACTTTCCTGTGCCTGTCTCCCGAATCCGTTCATACCAACATGACAGTAATAAATATTGCCTGCTACAGATCTACATGGAACACACTTCAACTGCAGTAGAGCCTGCTACAGACCTACATGGAACACACTTTAACTGCAGTAGAGCCTGCTACAGATCTACATGGAACACACTTCAACTGCAGTAGAGCCTGCTACAGACCTACATGGAACACGCTTCAACTGCAGTAGAGACCTACCTGGAACACACTTCAACTGCAGTAGAGATCTACCTGGAACACACTTCAACTGCAGTAGAGACCTACCTGGAACACACTTCAACTGCAGTAGAGACCTACCTGGAACACACTTCAACTGCAGTAGAGACCTACCTGGAACACACTTCAACTGCAGTAGAGATCTACCTGGAACACACTTCAACTGCAGTAGAGACCTACCTGGAACACACTTCAACTGCAGTAGAGACCTACCTGGAACACACTTCAACTGCAGTAGAGACCTACCTGGAACACACTTCAACTGCAGTAGAGACCTACCTGGAACACACTTCAACTGCAGTAGAGCCTGCTACAGATCTACATGGAACACACTTTAACTGCAGTAGAGACCTACCTGGAACACACTTCAACTGCAGAAGAGACCTACCTGGAACACACTTCAACTGTAATTTTACAACATCTGTATGTTTCTGAGCAACTTCTCCAGTACTGCACCCCGCTGACAGGTCTGGTAATATCAGAGAATAATATGCTGTTCACAATCAATAGTACATTCAGAACGACCACGAACAATGATTTTTGGATTACACAGTTGATACCTTACAAGGTTCCAGCCAGTCAGAATAGAGATCTATGTGCAATGTGAAACATGGACAAACCTGGAACTTGAAACATTATTCCTCCTATATATGGTTTCTGTATTACTCTATATTACTTCAACATAATCCTTATTCCAAGTACTACCATGACGTTGGAAAATAAACATATTAAAAACAGAAACATACAAATTAGGGAACTCAGAAGTAAAAAACTATAGTATTCATTTTTGCCCCCCCCCCCTCCAAAAAAACCCCTAAGGACTTACAGAACTTCCTGACATGGTTTCATGCTTGCATTCCCCCTGTTTGTTACAAATGGTTTTTAACCAATAAGGCCCAAGGGGTGTGGTATATGGCCAATGTACCACGGCTAAGGACTGCAATGGGGAGTGCCTGGACACAGCCCTTAGCTGTGGTACATTGGCCATATACCACAAACCCCCGAGGTGCCTTATTGCTATTATAAACTGGTTACCATTTGTAATTAGAGCAGTAAAAATAAATGTTTTGTCATACCCATGGTATGCTGTCTGATATACCACAGCTTTCATCCAATCAGCAATCAGGGCTCGAACCACCCAATTTATAATCTCCATTATAAACTGGGTGGTTGGAGCCCTGAATGCTGATTGGCTGAAAGCAGCAGTATATACCACGTGTATGACAAAGATTTTAATTGTACTGCTCTAATTACCTTGGTAACCAGTTTATAATAGCAATAAGGCACCTCGGGGGTTTGTGGTATATTGCTGCGTTGCGTCGTGCCTAAGAACAGCCCATAGCTGTGGTATATTGCTGCGTTGCGTCGTGCCTAAGAACAGCCCATAGCTTTGGTATATTGCTGCGTTGCGTCGTGCCTAAGAACAGCCCATAGCTTTGGTATATTGCTGCGTTGCGTCGTGCCTAAGAACAGCCCATAGCTGTGGTATATTGCTGCGTTGCGTCGTGCCTAAGAACAGCCCATAGCTTTGGTATATTGCTGCGTTATTCCGTTTCTAAGAACAGCCCATAGCTGTGGTATATTGCTGCGTGCGTCGTGCCTAAGAACAGCCCATAGCTGTGGTATATTGCTGCGTTAAATGTCGTGCCTAAGAACAGCCCATAGCTGTGGTATATTGCTGCGTTATGGTTGCCTAAAAACAGCCGATAGCTGTGGTATATTGCTGCGTTGCGTCGTGCCTAAGAACAGCCCATAGCTGTGGTATATTGCTGCGTTGCCCTGCCTAAGAACAGCCCATAGCTGTGGTATATTGCTGCGTTGCGTCCTGCCTAAGAACAGCCCATAGCTTTGGTATATTGCTGCGTTGCTCGTGCCTAAGAACAGCCCATAGCTTTGGTATATTGCTGCGTTGCGTCGTTCCTAAGAACAGCCCATAGCTGTGGTATATTGCTGCGTTGCGTCGTGCCTAAGAACAGCCCATAGCTGTGGTATATTGCTGCGTTGTGTCCTGCCTAAGAACAGCCCATAGCTGTGGTATATTGCGCGTGGAACAGCCCATCGCTGTGGTATATTGCTGCGTTGTGTCGTGCCTAAGAACAGCCCATAGCTGTGGTATATTGCTGCGTTGTGTCCTGCCTAAGAACAGCCCCATAGCTGTGGTATATTGCTGCGTTGCGTCGTGCCTAAGAACAGCCCATAGCTGTGGTATATTGCTGCGTTGGGTCATTGCCTAAGAACAGCCCATAGCTGTGGTATATTGCTGCGTTGTGTCGTGCCTAAGAACAGCCCATAGCTGTGGTATATTGCTGCGTTGTGTCGTTCCTGTGGTATATTGCTGCGTTGTGTCCTGCCTAAGAACAGCCCATAGCTGTGGTATATTGCTGCGTTGTAGCTGTGGTATATTGCTGCGTTGTGTCGTGCCTAAGAACAGCCCATAGCTGTGGTATATTGCTGCGTTGTCGTGCCTAAGAACAGCCCATAGCTGTGGTATATTGCTGCGTTGTGTCCGTGCCTAAGAACAGCCCATAGCTGTGGTATATTGCTGCGTTGCGTCGTGCCTAAGAACAGCCCATAGCTGTGGTATATTGCTGCGTTAATCCTGCCTGCCCAAGAACAGCCCATAGCTTTGGTATATTGCCGTTATGCCGTGCCTAAGAACAGCCCATAGCTTTGGTATATTGCTGCGTGGTTCCTAAGAACAGCCCATAGCTGTGGTATATTGCTGCGTTGTCAGGCCTAAGAACAGCCCATAGCTGTGGTATATTGCTGCGTTGCGTCCTGCCTAAGAACAGCCCATAGCTGTGGTATATTGCTGCGTTGTGTCGTGCCTAAGAACAGCCCATAGCTGTGGTATATTGCTGCGTTGTGTCGTGCCTAAGAACAGCCCATAGCTGTGGTATATTGCTGCGTTGCGTTCCTAAGAACAGCCCATAGCTGTGGTATATTGCTGCGTTGTGTCGTGCCTAAGAACAGCCCATAGCTGTGGTATATTGCTGCGTTGCGTCCTGCCTAAGAACAGCCCATAGCTGTGGTATATTGCTGCGTTGCGTCGTGCCTAAGAACAGCCCATAGCTGTGGTATATTGCTGCGTTTAGTCTGCCAAGAACAGCCCATAGCTGTGGTATATTGCTGCGTTGTGTCCTGCCTAAGAACAGCCCATAGCTGTGGTATATTGCTGCGTTGCAAAGAACAGCCCATAGCTGTGGTATATTGCTGCGTTGCGTCGTGCCTAAGAACAGCCCATAGCTGTGGTATATTGCTGCGTTGCGTTGTTCCTAAGAACAGCCCATAGCTGTGGTATATTGCTGCGTTGCGTTGTTCCTAAGAACAGCCCATAGCTGTGGTATATTGCTGCGTTAAAGAACAGCCCATCGCTGTGGTATATTGCTGCGTTGTGTCGTGCCTAAGAACAGCCCATAGCTGTGGTATATTGCTGCGTGCATAGCTGTGGTATATTGCTGCGTTATTGTGTCAGGCCTAAGAACAGCCCATAGCTGTGGTATATTGCTGCGTTTGCGTCCTGCCTAAGAACAGCCCATAGCTGTGGTATATTGCTGTGGCCTAAGAACAGCCCATAGCTGTGGTATATTGCTGCGTTGCGTCCTGCCTAAGAACAGCCCATAGCTGTGGTATATTGCTGCGTTGCGTCCTGCCTAAGAACAGCCCATAGCTGTGGTATATTGCTGTGGTAAGAACAGCCCATAGCTTTGGTATATTGCTGCGTTGCGTCGTGCCTAAGAACAGCCCATAGCTTTGGTATATTGCTGCGTTGCGTCGTTCCTAAGAACAGCCCATAGCTGTGGTATATTGCTGCGTTGCGTCGTGCCTAAGAACAGCCCATAGCTGTGGTATATTGCTGCGTTGTGTCCTGCCTAAGAACAGCCCATAGCTGTGGTATATTGCTGCGTTGCGTCGTGCCTAAGAACAGCCCATAGCTGTGGTATATTGCTGCGTTGTGTCGTGCCTAAGAACAGCCCATAGCTGTGGTATATTGCTGCGTTGCGTTGTTCCTAAGAACAGCCCATAGCTGTGGTATATTGCTGCGTTGTGTCGTGCCTAAGAACAGCCCATAGCTGTGGTATATTGCTGCGTTGTGTCCTGCCTAAGAACAGCCCATAGCTGTGGTATATTGCTGCGTTGTGTCGTGCCTAAGAACAGCCCATAGCTGTGGTATATTGCTGCGTTGCGTTGTTCCTAAGAACAGCCCATAGCTGTGGTATATTGCTGCGTTGCGTCGTGCCTAGCTGTGGTATATTGCTGCGTTGTCCTGCCTAAGAACAGCCCATAGCTGTGGTATATTGCTGCGTTGCGTCGTGCCTAAGAACAGCCCATAAGAACAGCCCATAGCTGTGGTATATTGCTGCGTTGTGTCCTGCCTAAGAACAGCCCATAGCTGTGGTATATTGCTGCTTAAATGTCCCAAGAACAGCCCATAGCTGTGGTATATTGCTGCGTTGCGTCGTGCCTAAGAACAGCCCATGCTGTGGTATATTGCTGCGTTGTTCTAAGAACAGCCCTAAGAACAGCCCATAGCTGTGGTATATTGCTGCGTTGCGTGCCTAAGAACAGCCCATAGCTGTGGTATATTGCTGCCTCCTGCCTAAGAACAGCCCATAGCTGTGGTATATTGCTGCGTAAGAACAGCCCATAGCTTGGTATATTGCTGCGTAAGAACAGCCCATAGCTGTGGTATATTGCTGCGTGTTTCTAAGAACAGCCCATAGCTGTGGTATATTGCTGCGTTTACATTGCTGCGTTGTGTCTGTGCCTGCCTAAGAACAGCCCATAGCTGTGGTATATTGCTGCGTTGCGAACAGCCCATAGCTGTGGTATATTGCTGCGTAAGAACAGCCCATAGCTGTGGTATATTGCTGCGTTGTGTCCTGCTGTGGTATATTGCTGCGTAAGAACAGCCCATAGCTGTGGTATAATGCTGCGTTGCTGTTCCTAAGAACAGCCCATCGCTGTGGTATATTGTGCCTAAGAACAGCCCATAGCTGTGGTATATTGCTGTGGTAAGAACAGCCCATATTGCTGCGTTGCGTCGTGCCTAAGAACAGCCCAAGAACAGCCCAGCTGTGGTATATTGCTGCGTGCTAAGAACAGCCCATAGCTGTGGTATATTGCTGCGTGTGTCCTAAGAACAGCCCATAGCTGTGGTATATTGCTGCGTTGCGTCGTGCCTAAGAACAGCCCATAGCTGTGGTATATTGCTGCGTTGCCTGCCTAAGAACAGCCCATAGCTGTGGTATATTGCTGCTTGTGTCCTGCCTAAGAACAGCCCATAGCTGTGGTATATTGCTGCGTTGTGTCCAGCCCATAGCTGTGGTATATTGCTGCGTTGCGTTGTTCCTAAGAACAGCCCATAGCTGTGGTATATTGCTATTGCTGTCCTGCCTAAGAACAGCCCATAGCTGTGGTATATTGCCTTGCGTCGTGCTAAGAACAGCCCATAGCTGTGGTATATTGCTGCGTTTCGTCGTGCCTAAGAACAGCCCATAGCTGTGGTATATTGCTGCGTTGTGTCGTGCCTAAGAACAGCCCATAGCTGTGGTATATTGCTGCGTTGTGTCCTGCCTAAGAACAGCCCATAGCTGTGGTATATTGCTGCGTTGCGTCGTGCCTAAGAACAGCCCATAGCTGTGGTATATTGCTGCGTTGCGTCGTGCCTAAGAACAGCCCATAGCTGTGGTATATTGCTGCGTTGCGTTGTTCCTAAGAACAGCCCATAGCTGTGGTATATTGCTGCGTTGTGTCGAACAGCCCATCGCTGTGGTATATTGCTAGAACAGCCCATAGCTGTGGTATATTGCTGCGTTGTGTCCTGCCTAAGAACAGCCCATAGCTGTGGTATATTGCTGCGTTGCCTGCCTAAGAACAGCCCATAGCTGTGGTATATTGCTGCGTTGCGTGCGAACAGCCCATAGCTGTGGTATATTGCCTAAGAACAGCCCATAGCTGTGGTATATTGCTGCGTTGCGTCCTGCCTAAGAACAGCCCATAGCTTTGGTATATTGCTGCGTTGCGTCGTGCCTAAGAACAGCCCATAGCTTTGGTATATTGCTGCGTTGCGTCGTTCCTAAGAACAGCCCATAGCTGTGGTATATTGCTGCGTTGCGTCGTGCCTAAGAACAGCCCATAGCTGTGGTATATTGCTGCGTTGTGTCCTGCCTAAGAACAGCCCATAGCTGTGGTATATTGCTGCGTTGCGTCGTGCCTAAGAACAGCCCATAAGAACAGCCCATAGCTGTGGTATATTGCTGTGGTTGTTCCTATATGTGGTATATTGCTGCGTTGTGTCGTTTTAAGAACAGCCCATAGCTGTGGTATATTGCTGCGTTGCGTCGTTCTAAGAACAGCCCATAGCTGTGGTATATTGCTGCGTTGAACAGCCCATGCTGTGGTATATTGCTGCGTTATAGTCGTGCCTAAGAACAGCCCATAGCTGTGGTATATTGCTGCGTTGTGTCGTGCCTAAGAACAGCCCATAGCTGTGGTATATTGCTGCGTTGCGTCCTGCCTAAGAACAGCCCATAGCTGTGGTATATTGCTGCGTTGCGTCGTGCCTAAGAACAGCCCAATATTGCTGCGTTAAGGTCGTGCCTAAGAACAGCCCATAGCTGTGGTATATTGCTGTGTTGCGTCGTGCCTAAGAACAGCCCATAGCTGTGGTATATTGCTGCTAAGAACAGCCCATAGCTGTGGTATATTGCTGCGTTGCGTCCTGCCTAAGAACAGCCCATAGCTGTGGTATATTGCTGCGTTGCGTCCTGCCTAAGAACAGCCCATAGCTGTGGTATATTGCTGCGTTGCGTCGTGCCTAAGAACAGCCCATAGCTGCTGCGTTGCGTCGTTCCTAAGAACAGCCCATAGCTGTGGTATATTGCTGCGTTGCGTCGTGCCTAAGAACAGCCCATAGCTGTGGTATATTGCTGCGTTGTGTCCTGCCTAAGAACAGCCCATAGCTGTGGTATATTGCTGCGTTGCGTCGTGCCTAAGAACAGCCCATAGCTGTGGTATATTGCTGCGTTGTGTCCCTAAGAACAGCCCATAGCTGTGGTATATTGCTGCGTTGGGCGTGCCTAGCTGTGGTATATTGCTGCGTTGTGTCGTGCCTAAGAACAGCCCATAGCTGTGGTATATTGCTGCGTTGTGTCCTGCCTAAGAACAGCCCATAGCTGTGGTATATTGCTGCGTTGCATCGTGCCTAAGAACAGCCCATAGCTGTGGTATATTGCTGCGTTGCGTCGTGCCTAAGAACAGCCCATAGCTGTGGTATATTGCTGCGTTGTTGAACAGCCCATAGCTGTGGTAAGAACAGCCCATAGCTGTGCTAAGAACAGCCCATAGCTGTGGTATATTGCTGCGTTGCGTCCTGCCTGAACAGCCCATAGCTGTGGTAATTGAAGAACAGCCCATAGCTGTGGTATATTGCTGCGTTGCTTCCTGCCTAAGAACAGCCCATAGCTGTGGTATATTGCTGCGTTGCGTCCTGCCTAAGAACAGCCCATAGCTTTGGTATATTGCTGCGTTGCGTCGTTCCTAAGAACAGCCCATAGCTGTGGTATATTGCTGCGTTGCGTCTGCCTAAGAACAGCCCATAGCTGTGGTATATTGCCAAGAACAGCCCATAGCTGTGGTATATTGCTGCGTTGCGTCGTGCTAAGAACAGCCCATAGCTGTGGTATATTGCTGCGTTGTGTCGTGCCTAAGAACAGCCCATAGCTGTGGTATATTGCTGCGTGCCTAAGAACAGCCCATAGCTGTGGTATATTGCTGCGTTTAAGTCGTGTAAGAACAGCCCATAGCTGTGGTATATTGCTGCGTTGTGTCCTGCCTAAGAACAGCCCATAGCTGTGGTATATTGCTGCGTTGTGTCGTGCCTAAGAACAGCCCATAGCTGTGGTATATTGCTGCGTTGCGTCCTGCCTAAGAACAGCCCATAGCTGTGGTATATTGCTGCGTTGTGTCGTGCCTAAGAACAGCCCATAGCTGTGGTATATTGCTGCGTTGCCTGCCTAAGAACAGCCCATAGCTGTGGTATATTGCTGCGTTGCGTCGTGCCTAAGAACAGCCCATAGCTGTGGTAAGAAGAACAGCCCATAGCTGTGGTATATTGCTGCGTTGTGTCCTGCCTAAGAACAGCCCATAGCTGTGGTATATTGCTGCGTTGCCTAAGAACAGCCCATAGCTGTGGTATATTGCTGCGTTGCCCTAAGAACAGCCCATAGCTGTGGTATATTGCTGCGTGTGGTATATTGCTGCGTTGTGTCCTAAGAACAGCCCATAGCTGTGGTATATTGCTGCGTTGCCTGCCTAAGAACAGCCCATAGCTGTGGTATATTGCTGCGTTGCGTCCCTGTTCCTAAGAACAGCCCATAGCTGTGGTATATTGCTGCGTTGTGTCCCTGCCTAAGAACAGCCCATAGCTGTGGTATATTGCTGCGTTGCGTCCTGCCTAAGAACAGCCCATAGCTGTGGTATATTGCTGCGTTGTAAGAACAGCCCATAGCTGTGGTATATTGCTGCGTTTAAATCCGTGAACAGCCCAAGAACAGCCCATAGCTGTGGTATATTGCTGCGTTGCGTCGTGCCTAAGAACAGCCCATAGCTGTGGTATATTGCTGCGTTGCGTGCCTAAGAACAGCCCATAGCTGTGGTAAGAACAGCCCATAGCTGTGGTATATTGCTGCGTTGCGTGAACAGCCCATTGTGTGTCGTGCCTAAGAACAGCCCATAGCTGTGGTATATTGCTGCGTTGTGTCCTGCCTAAGAACAGCCCATAGCTGTGGTATATTGCTGCGTTGTGTCCTAAGAACAGCCCATAGCTGTGGTATATTGCTGCGTTGCGTCCTGCCTAGAACAGCCCATAGCTGTGGTATATTGCTGCGTTGCGTCCTGCCTAAGAACAGCCCATAGCTGTGGTATATTGCTGCGTTGTCCTGCCTAAGAACAGCCCATAGCTTTGGTATATTGCTGCGTTGCGTCGTGCCTAAGAACAGCCCATAGCTTTGTATATTGGTATAAGAACAGCCCATAGCTGTGGTATATTGCTGCGTTGCGTCGTGCCTAAGAACAGCCCATAGCTGTGGTATATTGCTGCGTTGTGTCCTGCCTAAGAACAGCCCATAGCTGTGGTATATTGCTGCGTTGCGTCGTGCCTAAGAACAGCCCATAGCTGTGGTATATTGCTGCGTTGTGTCGTGCCTAAGAACAGCCCATAGCTGTGGTATATTGCTGCGTTGCGTTGTTCCTAAGAACAGCCCATAGCTGTGGTATATTGCTGCGTTGTGTCGTGCCTAAGAACAGCCCATAGCTGTGGTATATTGCTGCGTTGTGTCCTGCCTAAGAACAGCCCATAGCTGTGGTATATTGCTGCGTTGTGTCGTGCCTAAGAACAGCCCATAGCTGTGGTATATTGCTGCGTTGTGTCGTGCCTAAGAACAGCCCATAGCTGTGGTATATTGCTGCGTTGTGTCCTGCCTAAGAACAGCCCATAGCTGTGGTATATTGCTAAGAACAGCCCATAGCTGTGGTAAGAACAGCCCATATGTGGTATATTGCTGCGTTGTGTCGTGCCTAAGAACAGCCCATAGCTGTGGTATATTGCTGCGTTGGTAAGAACAGCCCATAGCTGTGCTGCGTTGCGTCCTGCTGTGGTATATTGCTAAGAACAGCCCATAGCTGTGGTATATTGCTGCGTTGTGTCGTGCCTAAGAACAGCCCATAGCTGTGGTATATTGCTGCGTTGTGTCCTTGTAGCTGTGGTATATTGCTGCGTTGCGTGTGCCTAAGAACAGCCCATAGCTGTGGTATATTGCTGCGTTGTGTCGTGCCTAAGAACAGCTGTGGTATATTGCTGCGTTGCGTCTGTGCCCATAGCTGTGGTATATTGCTGCGTTGCGTCGTTCCTAAGAACAGCCCATAGCTGTGGTATATTGCTGCGTTGTGTCCTGCCTAAGAACAGCCCATAGCTGTGGTATATTGCTGCGTTGTGTCGTGCCTAAGAACAGCCCATAGCTGTGGTATATTGCTGCGTTGTGTCCTGCCTAAGAACAGCCCATAGCTGTGGTATATTGCTGCGTTGCGTCGTGCCTAAGAACAGCCCATAGCTGTGGTATATTGCTGCGTTGCGTCGTGCCTAAGAACAGCCCATAGCTGTGGTATATTGCTATAAGAACAGCCCATAGCTGTGGTATATTGCTGCGTTGCGTCAAACCTAAGAACAGCCCATAGCTGTGGTATATTGCTGCGTTGCGTTGCCTAAGAACAGCCCATAGCTGTGGTATATTGCTTTGCGTCCTGCCTAAGAACAGCCCATAGCTGTGGTATATTGCTGCGTTGCGTGCCTAAGAACAGCCCATAGCTGTGGTATATTGCTGCGTTGCGTGAACAGCCCATGCTGTGGTATATTGCTAAGAACAGCCCATAGCTGTGGTATATTGCTGCGTTGCGTTGTTCCTAAGAACAGCCCATAGCTGTGGTATATTGCTGCGTTGTGTCGTGCCTAAGAACAGCCCATAGCTGTGGTATATTGCTGCGTTGTGTCCTGCCTAAGAACAGCCCATAGCTGTGGTATATTGCTGCGTTGCGTCCTGCCTAAGAACAGCCCATAGCTGTGGTATATTGCTGCGTTTCGTCGTGCCTAAGAACAGCCCATAGCTGTGGTATATTGCTGCGTTGTGTCCTGCCTAAGAACAGCCCATAGCTGTGGTATATTGCTGCGTTGCGTCGTGCCTAAGAACAGCCCATAGCTGTGGTATATTGCTGCGTTGTGTCGTGCCTAAGAACAGCCCATAGCTGTGGTATATTGCTGCGTTGCGTTGTTCCTAAGAACAGCCCATAGCTGTGGTATATTGCTGCGTTGCGTTGTTCCTAAGAACAGCCCATCGCTGTGGTATATTGCTGCGTTAAGAACAGCCCATAGCTGTGGTATATTGCTGCGTTGTGTCCTGCTAAGAACAGCCCATAGCTGTGGTATATTGCTGCGTTGTGTCAATGCCTAAGAACAGCCCATAGCTGTGGTATATTGCTGCGTTGTGTCGTGCCTAAGAACAGCCCATAGCTGTGGTATATTGCTGCGTTGTGTCCTGCCTAAGAACAGCCCATAGCTGTGGTATATTGCTGCGTTAACGTTGCGAACAGCCCATAGCTGTGGTATATTGCCTAAGAACAGCCCATAGCTTTGGTATATTGCTGCGTTGCCCTAAGAACAGCCCATAGCTGTGGTATATTGCTGCGTTGTTGTGCCTAAGAACAGCCCATAGCTGTGGTATATTGCTGCGTTGTGTCCTGCCTAAGAACAGCCCATAGCTGTGGTATATTGCTGCGTTAGTCCTATAAGAACAGCCCATAGCTGTGGTATATTGCTGCGTTGTGTCGTGCCTAAGAACAGCCCATAGCTGTGGTATATTGCTGCGTTGCGTTGTTCCTAAGAACAGCCCATAGCTGTGGTATATTGCTGCGTTGTTGTGCCTAAGAACAGCCCATAGCTGTGGTATATTGCTGCGTTGTGTCCTGCCTAAGAACAGCCCATAGCTGTGGTATATTGCTGCGTTGCGTCGTGCCTAAGAACAGCCCATAGCTGTGGTATATTGCTGCGTTTGTCGTGCCTAAGAACAGCCCATAGCTGTGGTATATTGCTGCGTTGTGTCCTGCCTAAGAACAGCCCATAGCTGTGGTATATTGCTGCGTTGCGTCGTGCCTAAGAACAGCCCATAGCTGTGGTATATTGCTGCGTTGTGTCGTGCCTAAGAACAGCCCATAGCTGTGGTATATTGCTGCGTTGTGTTGTTCCTAAGAACAGCCCATAGCTGTGGTATATTGCTGCGTTGTTGTTGCCTAAGAACAGCCCATCGCTGTGGTATATTGCTGCGTTGTGTCGTGCTAAGAACAGCCCAT
>NW_027039951.1:45000-85000 GCF_034236695.1 Oncorhynchus nerka
ACCGCTCAGGAAGGAGACTTGTTCTGTCTCCTAGAGATGAACGTACTTTGGTGCGAAAAGTGTTGATCAATCCCAGAACAACAGCAAAGGACCTTGTGAAGATGTTGGAGGAAACGCCCAGGAAACAAAAGTATCTATATCCACATTTAAAACGAGTCCTATATCGACATAACCTGAAAGGCCGCTCAGCAAGGAAGAAGCCACCGCTCCAAAACCACCATAAAAAAGACAGACTACGGTTTGCAACTGCACATGGAGACAAAGATTGCACTTTTTAAAGAAATGTCCTCTGGTCTGATGAAACAAAAATAGAACTGTTTGGCCATAATGACCATCGTTATGTTTGGAGGAAAAAGGGGGATGCTTGCAAGCCGAAGAATACCATCCCAACCGTGAAGCACGGGGATGGCAGCATCATGTTGTGGGGTGCTTTGCTGCGGGAGGGACTTGTGCACATCACAAAATAGATGGCATCATGAGGCAGGAAAATTATGTGGATATATTGAAGCAACATCTCAAGGCGTCAGTCAGAAAGTTAAGGTTTGGTCACATATGGGTCTTCCAAATGAACAATGACCCCAAGCATACTTCCAAAGTTTTGGCAAAATGGCTTAAGGACAACAAAGTCAAGGTATTGGAGTGGCCATCACAAAGCCCTGATCACAATCATATAGACAATCTGTGGGCAGAACTGGAAAAGCGTGTGCGAGCAAGTAGGCCTACAAAGGGATGGTTCAAAATTCACCCAACTTATTGTGGGAAGCTTTTTGGAGGCTACCTGAAACGTTTGACCCAAGTTAAGTAATATAAAGGCAATGCTACCAAATACTAATTGAGTGTATGTGAACTTCTGACCCACTGGGAATGTGATGAAAGAAATAAAAACTGAAATAAATCACTCTCTCTACTATTATTCTGACATTTCACATTCTTTAAATCAAGTGGTTATCCTAAATGACCTAAGACAGGGAATTTTTACTAGGATTATAAATGTCAGGAAGGGTGCTATTTTGGCCTGAGAGAGGTGACTCATCCAGCTAATGACTCATCCAGCTAATGACTCATCCAGCTAATTTGCTATTTTGGACTGAGAGAGTTGACTCATCCAGCTAATGACTCATCCAGCTAATGACTCATCCAGCTAATGACTCATCCAGCTAATTTGCTATTTTGGACTGAGAGAGGTGACTCATCCAGCTAATGACTCATCCAGCTAATGACTCATCCAGCTAATGACTCATCCAGCTATGACAACTCAGCCCCCCTTCCTTTCCTCCGTCTACACAGACAGAATTGGACAGGTGTAATAGCCTGTGTTTCTTTAACCTGTCCATGTGTTCACATCAGTGCAGAGGAAGGACAGAGGACAAAGGAGAGGAAGTCGCTGTACACCAACTAACATGCATCCTGTGATTAGAGGTGATTCCTTCCACACTCCACACATATAAGTCATGTGACCTGCTGAAACAGGTGGACGTTGAGCTGCTCATCTCTCTCACCTCAGTTCACTGCCACCTCAGTTCACTGCTCACTACTATCTGTAGTCTGTTCATTGGTGGTCCATAATAGTTTAGAATAAATGGACCAATGAGAGAGGAGGTTGTTTATTCTGAGTGTGAAAATAGAACACATACAGGTTGCCAGGCGACCAAGAGTGCTGGTAATTGTAGCGAGGTAATGGACATGATGTTCAATGGGGCAGGTGTGTGTACGGACATGAATAAACACACCCGATATAATCATTTGATAATAAAGTATATTCGTGTATAAATTGTATGTATTCCAATTCCCGAATCAGATTGCTTTACCCTCTCGGGAGATAAAGTGTTATTGAACTGGGCTTCCTATGTTGTTTCCAAAATGACATGATAAAATGTCCTGCAGTGTTGATGTGTAATTTTATAACAGTGAGGTGGAATATGATGCAGAAATCATTGATGAGGTAAATTCAAAAAACAAATGTATGAGAGTTGTCACACCACTGCTCCTTATCAAGACCACCGTTCAAATAGCTTATGAACAGACTTTCAACTTTGCCTCAGATTCTACAAAATACCGGCTCGTTTTAAAAGAGGACACAAGTGCTCCACAAAAAAACAAAAACATTCTTAAAACAACCTATGGGGATTCTCTTCCTGATGGCTGGGCCGTTTCCACCATGGACAGGGTGGTAGGCACCTTCCCCTTCCCTGCTCCAGAGGCCTTCATAACAGCCTCCCGCTGTCCTCCTCCCTGTGCTCCTCCCTGTGCTCCTCCCTGTGCTCCTCCCTGTGCTCCTCCCTGTGCTCCTCCCTGTGCTCCCCACTCCATCTCCCCCTTCCTTCCACACTCCACCCCTCCCTTCTCCTCGCCGTCTCTCTCTGATATAGCCTCACTTTCCATCAGCTCCTGGAGAAGGACCAGAGAAGGAGGCCTGACACTGTCAGACCTGACATTTACATTTACATTTAAGTCATTTAGCAGACGCTCTTATCCAGAGCGACTTACAAATTGGTGCATTCACCTTATGACATCCTGACCCCAGGTAAGGGAGGCTGATACCGGGCCACCACGCATAGACACCCAGCTGACAGCCTGGGTGTCTATGAAGAGGAGGTCCCCCTCCCCGAAGGACTCGATCCTGGTGGGGCCGGAGTAACCCACGGACAGACTGACCAGACCAGAGGTCACCATCAGGAGACCAAGGGCCAGAGAGACCTGAGATAGAGAGAGAGAGAGAAGAAACAGAGGGAGAGAGAGAGGGAAGACAGAGAAAAGGAGTGAGGGGGGGAGACAGAGAGAGGGAGAGAGAGAGAGGGAGGGAGAGAGATAGCGAGAGAGAGGGGAGGGGAGAGAGTGAGAGGGAGGGAGAGAGAGAGAGAAAGAGAGAGAGGGAGGGAGAGAGAGAAAGAGGAGGGGAGAGAGTGAGAGGGAGGGAGGGAGAGAGAGAGAGAGAGAGAGAGAGAGAGGGGAGAGAGAGAGAGGGAGGGGAGAGAGAGAGAGAGAGAGAGAGGGGAGGGGAGAGAGAGAGAGAGAGAGAGAGAGAGAGAGAGAGAGGGAGAGAGTGAGAGGGAGAGAGAGAGAGAGAGAGGGGAGAGAGAGAGGGAGGGAGAGAGAGAGGAGGGGTAGAGAGAGAGAGGGAGGAGAGAGAGAGAGAGAGAGAGAGAGAGAGAGAGAGAGAGAGAGAAAGGTAGAGAGAGAGGAGGGAAGAGAGAGAGAGAGAGAGAGAGGAGGGGAGAGAGAGAGAAAGGTAGAGAGAGAGGAGGGGAGAGAGAGAGAGAGGGAGGGAGAGAGAGAGAGAGAGAAAGGTAGAGAGAGAGGAGGGGAGAGAGAGAGAGGGAGGGAGAGAGAGAGAGAGAAAGGTAGAGAGAGAGGAGGGGAGAGAGAGAGAGAGAGAGAGAGAGAGAGAGGGGGGATAAAGAGAGAGAGAGAGAGAGACAGGAGGGGAGTGGAGAGAAATGTTAATACAATGAACATGCAACAATTTCAACGATTTCACAGAGTTTGTCAATTGAAATAAATTAATTCATCAACTAATTGGATGCAGTCTATCACAGTGCCATCCGTTTTGTCACCAAAGCCCCATACACTACCCACCACTGCGACCTGTATGCTCTCGATGGCTGGCCCTCACTACATACTCTTCGCCGAACCCATTGGCTCCAGGTCATCTACAAGTCTCTACAAGTCTCTGCTAGGTAAAGCCCCGCCTTATCTCAGTTCACTGGTCGCCATAGCAGCACCCACCCCTAGCACGTGCTCCAGCAGGTATATCTCACTGGTCATCCCCAAAGCCAATTCTTCCTTTGGCTGCCTTTCCTTCCAGTTCTCTGCTGCCAATGACTGAAATTCTCAGTAACAGAGATGTAAACAAATTTGTGGACAACATTTTTAATAAATAAACCTTTTGTGCATATGGAAAATATTTTATTTCAGCTCATGAAACATGGGACCAACACATTACAGGTTATGTTCATATTTTTCTTCAGTGTAGATATATAGAGCGACAGAGAGAGGAGGTGAAACAGTCTCAGTGCATTAGTTATCTACCTTCCAGAATCCCCCACTCCCTCAGGGTCTCTCTCCAAACCTGGTGCCACACTGCATCCCCCATAGAAGTGGTTTTCAGGTAGGAACGCACCCCAAACTACAGACAGGCACAGCTAGAACCTAACCTGTGAGACAGGGGAACCATAGAAATAGAATATGTAGATTGGATATTCCCATTCAAACACAGTGGAGGCTAGTAGGAGGAGCTATAGGAGGACGAGCTCTTTGTATTGGCTGGAATGGAATACATGGAACGTTTCCATACGTTTTAATGCCGTTCCATTTATTTAATTTCACCAATTACAATGAGCCCGTCCTCTTATAGCTCCTCCCACAAGCCTCCACTGATTCAACACCCTTCCATGGTGAGTAGTCTTGGCAACCCGGAACCAATAAATAATAATACCAGTGGATAAGATTCAAACTAATATTCTTGTCACGCCCTGACCTTAGAGATCCTTTTTTATGTCTCTATTTTGGTTTGGTCAGGGTGTGAGTTGGGGTGGGCATTCTATGTTTTGTGTTCTATGTTTTCTATTTCTGTGTGTTTGGCCGGGTGTGGTTTTCAATCAGAGGCAGCTGTCTATCGTTGTCTCTGATTGAGAACCATACTTAGGTAGCCTTTTCCCACCTGTGTTTTGGTGGGTAGTTATTTTCTGTTTTGTGTGTTTCTACACCAGAACTGTTCCGCTTTGTTATTTTTTTGTTCTAAAGTTCAGTTTTATTAAAAATCATTAACATGTACCACGCCGCACCTTGGTCCTCTTCTTCAAACAGCTGTTAAAATTCTATGGAATAAGATGATCTCACCTCACTGCCTGAGGAGCTCCCAAGGGGTGTGTGCTCAGTCCCCTCCTGTACTCCCTGTTCACCCATGACTGCATGGCCAGGCACGACTCCGACACCATCATTAAGTTTGCCGATGACACAACAGTGGTAGGCCTGATCACCGACAATGATAAGAGCCTATAGGGAGGAGGTCAGAGACCTGGTTGTGTTGAGCCAGGACAACAACCTCTCCCTCAACATGTTCAAGAAAAAGGAGATGATTTTGGACTACAGGAAAAGGAGGACCGAGCACGCCCACATACTCATCGACAGGGCTGCAGTGGAGCAGGTTGTGATCTTCAAGTTCCTTGGTGTCCACATCTGTAGACTACCTACAGTAACTGTCTCCTGCTTTAGACTGTAGACTACCTACAGTAACTGTCTCCTGCTTTAGACTGTAGACTACCTACAGTAACTGTCTCCTGCTTTAGACTGTAGACTACCTACAGTAACTGTCTCCTGCTTTAGCCTGTAGACTGTCTCCTGCTTTAGACTGTAGACTACCTACAGTAACTGTCTCCTGCTTTAGCCTGTAGACTGTCTCCTGCTTTAGACTGTAGACTACCTACAGTAACTGTCTCCTGCTTTAGACTGTAGACTGTCTCCTGCTTTAGACTGTAGACTACCTACAGTAACTGTCTCCTGCTTTAGACTGTAGACTACCTACAGTAACTGTCTCCTGCTTTAGACTGTAGACTACCTACAGTAACTGTCTCCTGCTTTAGACTGTAGACTACCTACAGTAACTGTCTCCTGCTTTAGACTGTAGACTACCTACAGTAACTGTCTCCTGCTTTAGACTGTAGACTACCTACAGTAACTGTCTCCTGCTTTAGACTGTAGACTACCTACAGTAACTGTCTCCTGCTTTAGACTGTAGACTACCTACAGTAACTGTCTCCTGCTTTAGCCTGTAGACTGTCTCCTGCTTTAGACTGTAGACTACCTACAGTAACTGTCTCCTGCTTTAGACTGTAGACTGTCTCCTGCTTTAGACTGTAGACTCCTGCTTTACTGTAGGCTGTCTCCTGCAGTAACTGTCTCCTGCTTTAGACTGTAGACTGTCTCCTGCTTTAGACTGCTTTAGTGTAGGCTGTCTCCTGCTTTAGACTACCTCCTGCTTTACAGTAACTGTCTCCTGCTTTAGACTGTAGACTACCTACAGTAACTGTCTCCTGCTTTAGACTGTAGACTACCTACAGTAACAGTCTCCTGCTTTAGACTGTAGACTACCTACAGTAACAGTCTCCTGCTTTAGACTGTAGACTACCTACAGTAACAGTCTCCTGCTTTAGACTGTAGACTACCTACAGTAACTGTCTCCTGCTTTAGACTGTAGACTACCTACAGTAACAGTCTCCTGCTTTAGACTGTAGACTACCTACAGTAACTGGCTCCTGCTTTAGACTGTAGACTACCTACAGTAACTGGCTCCTGCTTTAGACTGTAGACTGTCTCCTGCTTTAGACTGTAGACTGGCTCCTGCTTTAGACTGTAGGCTGTCTCCTGCTTTAGACTGTAGGCTGTCTCCTGCTTTTGACCGTAGGCTGTCTCCTGCTTTAGACTGTAGGCTGTCTCCTGCTTTAGACTGTAGGCTGTCTCCTGCTTTAGACTGTAGGCTGTCTCCTGCTTTAGACCGTAGACTGTAGACTGTCTCCTGCTTTAGACTGTAGACTGTCTCCTGCTTTAGACTGTGGACTGTCTCCTGCTTTAGACCGTAGGCTGTCTCCTGCTTTAGACCGTAAGCTGTAGGCTGTCTCCTGCTTTAGACCGTAGACTGTAGGCTGTCTCCTGCTTTAGACCGTAGATTGTAGGGTGTCTCCTGCTTTAGACTGTAGGCTGTCTCCTGCTTTAGACCGTAGGCTGTCTCCTGCTTTAGACCGTAGGCTGTCTCCTGCTTTAGACCGTAGACTGTAGACTGTCTCCTGCTTTAGACCGTAGACTGTCTTCTGCTTTTGACCGTAGGCTGTCTCCTGCTTTTGACCATAGACTGTCTCCTGCTTTAGACCGTAGACTGTCTCCTGCTTTAGACCGTAGACTGTCTCCTGCTTTAGACCGTAGACTGTCTCCTGCTTTAGACCGTAGACTGTCTCCTGCTTTAGACAGTAGACTACCTACAGTAACTGTCTCCTGCTTTAGACCGTAGGCTGTCTCCTGCTTTAGACCGTAGGCTGTCTCCTGCTTTAGACCGTAGACTGTCTCCTGCTTTAGACCGTAGACTGTCTCCTGCTTTAGACAGTAGACTACCTACAGTAACTGTCTCCTGCTTTAGACCGTAGACCGTCTCCTGCTTTAGACCATAGACTGTAGACCGTAGACTGTCTCCTGCTTTAGACCGTAGACTGTCTCCTGCTTTTGACCGTAGACTGTAGACCGTAGACTGTCTCCTGCTTTAGACCGTAGACTGTCTCCTGCTTTTGACCGTAGACTGTAGACCGTAGACTGTTTCCTGCTTTAGACTGTAGACTGTCTCCTGCTTTAGACTGTGGACTGTCTCCTGCTTTAGACTGTGGACTGTCTCCTGCTTTAGACTGTAGGCTGTCTCCTGCTTTAGACTGTAGGCTGTCTCCTGCTTTAGACTGTAGGCTGTCTCCTGCTTTAGACCGTAGACTGTAGACTGTCTCCTGCTTTAGACTGTAGACTGTCTCCTGCTTTAGACTGTGGACTGTATCCTGCTTTAGACCGTAGGCTGTCTCCTGCTTTAGACCGTAGGCTGTAGGCTGTCTCCTGCTTTAGACCGTAGACTGTAGGCTGTCTCCTGCTTTAGACCGTAGACTGTAGGGTGTCTCCTGCTTTAGACTGTAGGCTGTCTCCTGCTTTAGACCGTAGGCTGTCTCCTGCTTTAGACCGTAGACTGTAGACTGTCTCCTGCTTTAGACCGTAGACTGTCTCCTGCTTTTGACCGTAGGCTGTCTCCTGCTTTTGACCGTAGACTGTCTCCTGCTTTAGACCGTAGACTGTAGACTGTCTCCTGCTTTAGACTGTGGACTGTCTCCTGCTTTAGACCGTAGGCTGTCTCCTGCTTTAGACCGTAGGCTGTCTCCTGCTTTAGACCGTAGGCTGTAGGCTGTCTCCTGCTTTAGACCGTAGACTGTAGGGTGTCTCCTGCTTTAGACTGTAGGCTGTCTCCTGCTTTAGACCGTAGGCTGTAGGCTGTCTCCTGCTTTAGACCGTAGACTGTAGGGTGTCTCCTGCTTTAGACTGTAGGCTGTCTCCTGCTTTAGACCGTAGGCTGTCTCCTGCTTTAGACCGTAGGCTGTCTCCTGCTTTAGACCGTAGACTGTAGACTGTCTCCTGCTTTAGACCGTAGACTGTCTCCTGCTTTTGACCGTAGGCTGTCTCCTGCTTTTGACCGTAGGCTGTCTCCTGCTTTTGACCATAGACTGTCTCCTGCTTTAGACCGTAGACTGTCTCCTGCTTTAGACCGTAGACTGTCTCCTGCTTTAGACCGTAGACTGTCTCCTGCTTTTGACCGTAGACTGTCTCCTGCTTTAGACAGTAGACTACCTACAGTAACTGTCTCCTGCTTTAGACCGTAGACTGTCTCCTGCTTTAGACCGTAGACTGTCTCCTGCTTTAGACAGTAGACTACCTACAGTAACTGTCTCCTGCTTTAGACCGTAGACCGTCTCCTGCTTTAGACCATAGACTGTAGACCGTAGACTGTCTCCTGCTTTTGACCGTAGACTGTAGACCGTAGACTGTCTCCTGCTTTAGACCGTAGACTGTCTCATGCTTTTGACTGTAGACCGTAGACTGTCTCCTGCTTTAGACTGTAGACTGTCTCCTGCTTTAGACTGTGGACTGTCTCCTGCTTTAGACCGTAGGCTGTCTCCTGCTTTAGACTGTAGGCTGTCTCCTGCTTTAGACTGTAGGCTGTCTCCTGCTTTAGACCGTAGACTGTAGACTGTCTCCTGCTTTAGACTGTAGACTGTCTCCTGCTTTAGACTGTAGGCTGTCTCCTGCTTTAGACCGTAGACTGTCTCCTGCTTTAGACAGTAGGCTGTAGGCTGTCTCCTGCTTTAGACCGTAGACTGTAGGCTGTCTCCTGCTTTAGACCGTAGACTGTAGGGTGTCTCCTGCTTTAGACCGTAGGCTGTCTCCTGCTTTAGACCGTAGGCTGTCTCCTGCTTTAGACCGTAGACTGTAGACTGTCTCCTGCTTTAGACCGTAGACTGTCTCCTGCTTTAGACCGTAGACTGTCTCCTGCTTTTGACCGTAGGCTGTCTCCTGCTTTTGACCGTAGACTGTCTCCTGCTTTAGACCGTAGACTGTGGACTGTCTCCTGCTTTAGACCGTAGGCTGTCTCCTGCTTTAGACCGTAGGCTGTCTCCTGCTTTAGACCGTAGGCTGTAGGCTGTCTCTGCTTTAGACCGTAGACTGTAGGCTGTCTCCTGCTTTAGACCGTAGACTGTAGGGTGTCTCCTGCTTTAGACTGTAGGCTGTCTCCTGCTTTAGACCGTAGGCTGTCTCCTGCTTTAGACCGTAGACTGTAGACTGTCTCCTGCTTTAGATCGTAGGCTGTCTCCTGCTTTTGACCGTAGGCTGTCTCCTGCTTTTGACCGTAGACTGTCTCCTGCTTTAGACCGTAGACTGTAGACTGTCTCCTGCTTTAGACCGTAGACTGTCTCCTGCTTTAGACCGTAGGCTGTCTCCTGCTTTAGACCGTAGACTGTCTCCTGCTTTAGACAGTAGACTACCTACAGTAACTGTCTCCTGCTTTAGACCGTAGACCGTCTCCTGCTTTAGACCGTAGACCGTCTCCTGCTTTTGACCGTAGGCTGTCTCCTGCTTTTGACCGTAGACTGTCTCCTGCTTTAGACCGTAGACTGTCTCCTGCTTTTGACCGTAGACTGTCTCCTGCTTTAGACCGTAGACTGTCTCCTGCTTTAGACCGTAGGCTGTCTCCTGCTTTAGACCGTAGACTGTCTCCTGCTTTAGACAGTAGACTACCTACAGTAACTGTCTCTTGCTTTAGACTGTAGGCTGTCTCCTGCTTTAGACCGTAGGCTGTAGGCTGTCTCCTGCTTTAGACCGTAGGCTGTCTCCTGCTTTAGACCGTAGGCTGTCTCCTGCTTTAGACCGTAGACTGTAGACTGTCTCCTGCTTTAGACTGTAGACTGTCTCCTGCTTTTGACCGTAGACTGTCTCCTGCTTTTGACCGTAGACTGTCTCCTGCTTTAGACCGTAGGCTGTCTCCTGCTTTAGACCGTAGACTGTCTCCTGCTTTTGACCGTAGACTGTCTCCTGCTTTTGACCGTAGACTGTCTCCTGCTTTTGACCGTAGACTGTCTCCTGCTTTTGACCGTAGACTGTCTCCTGCTTTTGACCGTAGACTGTCTCCTGCTTTAGACCGTAGACTGTCTCCTGCTTTTGACCGTAGACTGTAGACCGTAGACTGTAGACTGTCTCCTGCTTTAGACCGTAGACTGTCTCCTGCTTTAGACAGTAGACTACCTACAGTAACTGTCTCCTGCTATAGACCGTAGACTGTCTCCTGCTTTAGACCGTAGACTGTCTACACTGCCTATGTTCTAGTATGAAAGCGTCATCTAAACTCTGTTCCCTCTATGATCTTCACCACATCCCTTATTAAAGGGGAAGTCTGCAGTTGATACATCCATTGGACTTGTAAATTAATCATATCTACCCATTGATTATTGAAGAATATAACTCATGCTTCATGAGGTTAGTTCAACAGCCTCATAACATGGCAGTCCATAGCTCTGTCTATGAATTTTTAGTGTGAGGACGCTTTGGTATACTGTAGTTTCAACTGCTGATTGCCGCTACGTCTTCAGTATTCCCGGGGTGCCTCCTTCTCCTCAGTGGCATCAAGCGACGACGGAAGGGGAACTTTGTCTGTGTAGGATGATGCCATGACTCTAAAGCCCAAGGGTTGATAGCCACTCACAGATGAGTCTCACACACACACGCACACACACACACACAAACATGCACACACACACACACACAAACATGCACGCACACACACACATACACACACAAACATGCACGCACGCACACACACACACAAACACACGCGCGCACACACACAAACATGCACACACACACACACAAACATGCACGCACACACACGCGCACACATACACACACACACTCAGACAGCGGCAGATGTTCAGACAGTCTATTTACTTCTGACTTGAATGGCTTTAATGAGAACACCTTGGCTACGCAAAAGTCTTCCTCCAAAACACAAGATCAGATGGGTTGTAGATAACTGGCTCTTCCATTGTTACTGTTATCGTCAGAACATATGCGCACGGTTTGTCATGTAAAGAGCCAGACGTGCAACACAAAATGTTAACTTTACCCTCATTTCGATCCCTGATTGGTTGTCATCAGCCAATTCATAGGTTTCTTTTAATTTAGATACTTGATTGGTTGTCAACAGCCAATTCCTAGGCTTCTTTTCATTTCGATACCTGATTGGTTGTCATCAGCCAATTCCTAGGCTTCTTTTAAATTAGATACTTGATTGGTTGTCAACAGCAAATTCCTAGGCTTCTTTTCATTTCGATACCTGATTGGTTGTCATCAGCCAATTCCTAGGCTTCTTTTCATTTAGATACCTGATTGGTTGTCAACAGCCAATTCCTAGGCTTCTTTTCATTTAGATACCTGATTGGTTGTCAACAGCCAATTCCTAGGCTTCTTTTCATTTAGATACCTGATTGGTTGTCAACAGCCAATTCCTAGGCTTCTTTTCATTTAGATACCTGATTGGTTGTCAACAGCCAATTCTTAGGCTTCTTTTCATTTAGATACCTGATTGGTTGTCAACAGCCAATTCTTAGGCTTCTTTTCATTTAGATACCTGATTGGTTGTCAACAGCCAATTCTTAGGCTTCTTTTCATTTAGATACCTGATTGGTTGTCAACAGCCAATTCTTAGGCTTCTTTTCATTTAGATACCTGATTGGTTGTCAACAGCCAATTCTTAGGCTTCTTTTCATTTAGATACCTGATTGGTTGTCATCAGCCAATTCTTAGGCTCTTTTCATTTTTTTAGATAGTTTTTTTCTTCTTCTTGTGACTGTCATCAGCCAATTCTTAGAATGTAGGGACGGCAGGTACCCTTTTCCCACCAATGTTTTTTACGGCAGGGTTGAGTGGTTAGAGTTAGGGACGGCTTAGCCTAGTGGTTAGAGTGTAGGGGTGGCAGGGTAGCCTAGTGGTTAGAGTGTAGGGGCGGCAGGGTAGCCTAGTGGTTAGAATGTAGGGACGGCAGGTACCCTAGTGGTTAGAGTTTAGGGACGGCAGGTAGCCTAGTGGTTAGAGTGTAGGGGCGGCAGGGTAGCCTAGTGGTTAGAATGTAGGGACGGCAGGTACCCTAGTGGTTAGAGTGTAGGGACGGCAGGTAGCCTAGTGGTTAGAGTGTAGGGACGGCAGGGTAGCCTAGTGGTTAGAGTGTAGGGGCGGCAGGGTAGCCTAGTGGTTAGAATGTAGGGACGGCAGGTACCCTAGTGGTTAGAGTGTAGGGACGGCAGGTAGCCTAGTGGTTAGAGTGTAGGGGCGGCAGGTACCCTAGTGGTTAGAATGTAGGGACGGCAGGTACCCTAGTGGTTAGAGTGTAGGGACGGCAGGGTAGCCTAGTGGTTAGAATGTAGGGACGGCAGGTACCCTAGTGGTTAGAGTGTAGGGACGGCAGGTAGCCTAGTGGTTAGAGTGTAGGGGCGGCAGGGTAGCCTAGTGGTTAGAGTGTAGGGACGGCAGGTACCCTAGTGGTTAGAGTGTAGGGACGGCAGGTACCCTAGTGGTTAGAGTGTAGGGACGGCAGGTAGCCTAGTGGTTAGAGTGTAGGGCGGCAGGGTAGCCTAGTGGTTAGAGTGTAGGGACGGCAGGTAGCCTAGTGGTTAGAATGTAGGGACGGCAGGTACCCTAGTGGTTAGAGTGTAGGGACGGCAGGTAGCCTAGTGGTTAGAGTGTAGGGACGGCAGGTAGCCTAGTGGTTAGAGTGTAGGGGCGGCAGGGTAGCCTAGTGGTTAGAGTGTAGGGACGGCAGGTAGCCTAGTGGTTAGAGTGTAGGGGCGGCAGGTAGCCTAGTGGTTAGAGTGTAGGGAGGCAGGGTAGCCTAGTGGTTAGAATGTAGGGACGGCAGGTACCCTAGTGGTTAGAGTGTAGGTACGGCAGGTACCCTAGTGTTTAGAGTGTAGGGGCGGCAGGGTAGCCTAGTGGTTAGAGTGTAGGGACGGCAGGTAGCCTAGTGGTTAGAGTGTAGGGGCGGCAGGTAGCCTAGTGGTTAGAGTGTAGGGACGGCAGGTACCCTAGTGGTTAGAGTGTAGGGACGGCAGGGTAGCCTAGTGGTTAGAGTGTAGGGACGGCAGGTAGCCTAATGGTTAGAGTGTAGGGGCGGCAGGTACCCTAGTGGTTAGAGTGTAGGGACGGCAGGTAGCCTAGTGGTTAGAGTGTAGGGACGGCAGGGTAGCCTAGTGGTTAGAGTGTAGGGGCGGCAGGTACCCTAGTGGTTAGAGTGTAGGGACGGCAGGTAGCCTAGTGGTTAGAGTGTAGGGGCGGCAGGTACCCTAGTGGTTAGAGTGTAGGGACGGCAGATAGCCTAGTGGTTAGAGTGTAGGGGCGGCAGGTACCCTAGTGGTTAGAGTGTAGGGACGGCAGGTAGCCTAGTGGTTAGAGTGTAGGGGCGGCAGGTAGCCTAGTGGTTAGAGTGTAGGGACGGCAGGTAGCCTAGTGGTTAGAGTGTAGGGACGGCAGGTAGCCTAGTGGTTAGAGTGTAGGGGCGGCAGGTAGCCTAGTGGTTAGAGTGTAGGGACGGCAGGTAGCCTAGTGGTTAGAGTGTAGGGACGGCAGGTAGCCTAGTGGTTAGAGTGTAGGGACGGCAGGTAGCCTAGTGGTTAGAGTGTAGGGGCGGCAGGGTAGCCTAGTGGTTAGAGTGTAGGGATGGCAGGTAGCCTAGTGGTTAGAGTGTAGGGACGGCAGGTAGCCTAGTGGTTAGAGTGTAGGGACGGCAGGTAGCCTAGTGGTTAGAGTGTAGGGACGGCAGGTAGCCTAGTGGTTAGAGTGTAGGGACGGCAGGTAGCCTAGTGGTTAGAGTGTAGGGACGGCAGGTAGCCTAGTGGTTAGAGTGTAGGGACGGCAGGTAGCCTAGTGGTTAGAGTGTAGGGACGGCAGGTAGCCTAGTGGTTAGAGTGTAGGGACGGCAGGTAGCCTAGTGGTTAGAGTGTAGGGACGGCAGGTAGCCTAGTGGTTAGAGTGTAGGGACGGCAGGTAGCCTAGTGGTTAGAGTGTAGGGACTGCAGGTAGCCTAGTGGTTAGAGTGTAGGGGAGGCAGGGTAGCCTAGTGGTTAGAGTGTAGGGGCGGCAGGGTAGCCTAGTGGTTAGAGTGTAGGGACGGCAGGTAGCCTCCTAAACTCACTCACTCACTCACTCACTCACTCACTCACTCACTCACTCACTCACTCACTCACTCACTCACTCTCTCTCTCACACTCTGGATAAAGGCACCTGTTATATGACCATATCATAGCTTGCTGCTCTGGGTGTGTATTTTCTACAGACAGTGGCTGTCACCAATCACACCACACAGACAGGCCAACCACTGAGGCTCTGTGTAGAGACTGCAGAGTTAATCCATTACGTCATTACGGAAGGAAGAAGCTACTGAGGCAGAACCACTATCATTACAGTTTCTGTCTCTTTCTCCTCTCTCTCTTCTTTCAGTGTGTCTTTCCGTCTGCCTTCTATCTCTCTTCTCACCCTCATTTCCCACCTGTCTCTGTCTGTCTGCCTGTCTCTGTCTGTCTGCCTGTCTCTGTCTGCCTGTCTCCTCCATGCCTTTCTTAAACACTGATCCCTGCACTAACACTGATCCCTGCAGGCGTAACATGGGGAGTTCTGTTAGTCAGTTTGACTGGTCTTCAGGGACGCTGATCAACAGACAGCATCTCGATTGGCGAGGCGAAAGCGGGGACATTACCTCACGTGGAGCAACAGATCACTACCCAGAGATAGTTAATAATGTATAAGGTCTTCATACTCCATAGAGCAGAAGCTCAGGAGATAAAGACAATTCAGATGACATATCTTCAGATAGAGAGTCCGAACAGCAGTAAGAGAGAGAGTGAGCGAGAGAGAGACTGAGCGAGATAGAGAGGGATGGACGGACGGACGAGAGGTCATGATCAGATGAGCTCCTGCATTTTTCAGCATGTTCCTAAAAAAAGATTGATTTAGAGTTAGATTAACTTGGATTTTTTTTGTCAGAGACATATACAGGATGCTACCCTCTACAACATAACCTTCACTATGTCACCAGGAACACATACAGGATGCTACCCTCTACAACATAACCTTCACTATGTCACCAGGAACACATACAGGATGCTACCCTCTACAACATAACCTTCACTATGTCACCAGGAACACATACAGGATGCTACCCTCTACAACATAACCTTCACTATGTCACCAGGACATATACAGGATGCTACCATCTACAACACTATGTCACCAGGACATATACAGGATGCTACCCTCTACAACATAACTTTCACTCCAAATCAAAACTCAAAACCTACAACCTGATTTTGAACCGAATTACAGAATCACCTGGAAGGCTTACAACTACCAAAGATTATTATTCCAACACTATACAGCAAATGCTCTGGAAAACAACAGAAACCTGAAAACACCATCCAACCTGGAACTGAGTGAGTAATGTTTAGTCTGAAGCTATAATTTATTTCCAAAAGCCAAGAATAAAAATACATGCCATTACTTTATAAGGACTGAATGCTAAGTTAAGGCTACCAAGCTTGATACAACTTCAATTAGCACTGACGTGTCAAGTGAGAGGTGTCAAAGCCCTTTAGCCCAACAATGGCAGGAGAGAGCTGTCAAAGCCCTTTAGCCCAACAATGGCAGGAGAGAGGTGTCAAAGCCCTTTAGCCCAACAATGGCAGGAGAGAGGTGTCAAAGCCCTTTAGCCCAACAATGGCAGGAGAGAGGTGTCAAAGCCCTTTAGCCCAACAATGGCAGGAGAGAGGTGTCAAAGCCCTTTAGCCCAACAATGGCAGGAGAGAGGTGTCAAAGCCCTTTAGCCCAACAATGGCAGGAGAGAGGTGTCAAAGCCCTTTAGCCCAACAATGGCAGGAGAGAGGTGTCAAAGCCCTTTAGCCCAACAATGGCAGGAGAGAGGTGTCAAAGCCCTTTAGCCCAACAATGGCAGGAGAGTCGCACAGTCTACTCCAACCAAATGGAGAGGCCTTAGAAGCTGCCTCCCGCTGTTCAGAGGTAATTAAAATACAGTACCCTGTGTATGTAAAGAATGATAAGGCAAGAAAATATCACCAAATGAAACCCCCCCCTGGAAAATCAAGAAACTTTTTGCTGACTATTATAAAAATGGGAACATCAGCAACCTCATCTTCCACACAAACCACACAGCAACCCCAAGCGGAAAGTCAACCTCCTCTTCCACACAAACCACACAGCAACCCCAAGCGGTAAGTCAACCTCATCTTCCACACAAACCACACAGCAACCCCAGCAAGCTCATCTTCCACACAAACCACACAGCAACCCCAGCGGAAAGTCAACCTCATCTTCCACACAAACCACACAGCAACCCCAAGCGGAAAGTCAACCTCATCTTCCACACAAACCACACAGCAACCCCAAGCGGAAAGTCAACCTCCTCTTCCACACAAACCACACAGCAACCCCCAGCGGAAAGTCAACCTCCTCTTCCACACAAACCACACAGCAACCCCCAGCGGAAAGTCAACCTCATCTTCCACACAAACCACACAGCAACCCCAAGCGGAAAGTCAACCTCATCTTCCACACAAACCACACAGCAACCCCAAGTGGAAAGTCAACCTCATCTTCCACACAAACCACACAGCAACCCCCAGCGGAAAGTCAACCTCATCTTCCACACAAACCACACAGCAACCCCAAGCGGAAAGTCAACCTCATCTTCCACACAAACCACACAGCAACCCCCAGCGGAAAGTCAACCTCATCTTCCACACAAACCACACAGCAACCCCAAGCGGAAAGTCAACCTCATCTTCCACACAAACCACACAGCAACCCAAGCGGACCTCCTCTTCCACACAAACCACACAGTAACCCCCAGCGGAAAGTCAACCTCATTTTCCACACAAACCACACAGCAACCCCCAGCGGAAAGTCAACCTGATCTTCCACACAAACCACACAGCAACCCCAAGCGGAAAGTCAACCTCATCTTCCACACAAACCACACAGCAACCCCCAGCGGAAAGTCAACCTCCCAGCACAGAGTACCACCCCCTCATTGAAATGAAGGATACATTCACCCAGCTGCAGGTAAGACAGGTGGAGCTGGAACAGCAGGTGATTACACTCCAGTCAGCACAGACCCAGACAACAGTCCAGCACAACAACACCCCCTCAACCAGACCCAGACAACAGTCCAGCACAACAACACCCCCTCAACCAGACCCAGACAACAGTCCAGCACAACAACACCCCCTCAACCAGACCCAGACAACAGTCCAGCACAACAACACCCCCTTAGCCAGACCCAGACAACAACACCCCTCAACCAGACCCAGACAACAGTCCAGCTCAACAACACCCCTGAACCAGACCCAGACAACAGTCCAGCACAACAACACCCCTCAACCAGACCCAGACAACAGTCCAGCACAACAACACCCTTAGCCAGACCCAGACAACAGTCCAGCACAACAACACCCCTCAACCAGACCCAGACAACAGTCCAGCACAACAACACCCCCAACCAGACCCAGACAACAGTCCAGCACAACAACACCCCTCAACCAGACCCAGACAACAGTCCAGCACAACAACACCCCTTAACCAGACCCAGACAACAACACCCCTCAACCAGACCCAGACAACAGTCCAGCACAACAACACCCCCTTAACCAGACCCAGACAACAACACCCCTCAACCAGACCCAGACAACAGTCCAGCACAACAACACCCCTCAACCAGACCCAGACAACAGTCCAGCACAACAACACCCCCTTAGCCAGACCCAGACAACAGTCCAGCACAACAACACCCCCTCAACCAGACCCAGACAACAGTCCAGCACAACAACACCCCCTCAACCAGACCCAGACAACAGTCCAGCACAACAACACCCCCTTAGCCAGACCCAGACAACAGTCCAGCACAACAACACCCCCTCAACCAGACCCAGACAACAGTCCAGCACAACAACACCCCTCAACCAGACCCAGACAACAGTCCAGAACAACAACACCCCCTTAACCAGACCCAGACAACAGTCCAGCACAACAACACCCCCTCAACCAGACCCAGACAACAGTCCAGCACAACAACACCCCCTTAGCCAGACCCAGACAACAGTCCAGCACAACAACACCCCCTCAACCAGACCCAGACAACAGTCAGCACAACAACACCCCCAACCAGACCCAGACAACAGTCCAGCACAACAACACCCCTCAACCAGACCCAGACAACAGTCCAGCACAACAACACCCCCTTAACCAGACCCAGACAACAACACCCCCTCAACCAGACCCAGACAACAGTCCAGCACAACAACACCCCCTTAACCAGACCCAGACAACAACCCCCTCAACCAGACCCAGACAACAGTCCAGCACAACAACACCCCTCAACCAGATCCAGACAACAGTCCAGCACAACAACACCCCTTAGCCAGACCCAGACAACAGTCCAGCACAACAACACCCCTCAACCAGACCCAGACAACAGTCCAGCACAACAACACCCCCTCAACCAGACCCAGACAACAGTCCAGCACAACAACACCCCCTTAGCCAGACCCAGACAACAGTCCAGCACAACAACACCCCCTCAACCAGACCCAGACAACAGTCCAGCACAACAACACCCCCTCAACCAGACCCAGACAACAGTCCAGAACAACAACACCCCCTTAACCAGACCCAGACAACAGTCCAGCACAACAACACCCCTCAACCAGACCCAGACAACAGTCCAGCACAACAACACCCCTCAACAGACCCAGACAACAGTCCAGAACAACAACACCCCATTAACCAGACCCAGACAACAGTCCAGCACAACAACACCCCCTCAGCAGACCCAGACAACAGTCCAGCACAACAACACCCCCTCAACCAGACCCAGACAACAGTCCAGCACAACAACACCCCCTCAACCAGACCCAGACAACAGTCCAGCACAACAACACCCCCTTAGCCAGACCCAGACAACAACACCCCCTCAACCAGACCCAGACAACAGTCCAGCTCAACAACACCCCCTGAACCAGACCCAGACAACAGTCCAGCTCAACAACACCCCCTGAACCAGACCCAGACAACAGTCCAGCACAACAACACCCCCTCAACCAGACCCAGACAACAGTCCAGCACAACAACACCCCTTAGCCAGACCCAGACAACAGTCCAGCACAACAACACCCCCTCAACCAGACCCAGACAACAGTCCAGCACAACAACACCCCCAACCAGACCCAGACAACAGTCCAGCACCACAACACCCCCTCAACCAGACCCAGACAACAGTCCAGCACAACAACACCCCTTAACCAGACCCAGACAACAACACCCCTCAACCAGACCCAGACAACAGTCCAGCACAACAACACCCCCTTAACCAGACCCAGACAACAACACCCCCTCAACCAGACCCAGACAACAGTCCAGCACAACAACACCCCCTCAACCAGACCCAGACAACAGTCCAGCACAACAACACCCCTCAACCAGACCCAGACAACAGTCCAGCACAACAACACCCCTTAGCCAGACCAGACAACAGTCCAGCACAACAACACCCCCTCAACCAGACCCAGACAACAGTCCAGCACAACAACACCCCCTCAACCAGACCCAGACAACAGTCCAGAACAACAACCCCCTTAACCAGACCCAGACAACAGTCCAGCACAACAACACCCCCTCAACCAGACCCAGACAACAGTCCAGCACAACAACACCCCCTCAACCAGACCCAGACAACAGTCCAGAACAACAACACCCCATTAACCAGACCCAGACAACAGTCCAGCACAACAACACCCCCTCAACCAGACCCGGACAACAGTCCAGCACAACAACACCCCTCAACCAGACCCAGACAACAGTCCAGCACAACAACACCCCCTCAACCAGACCCAGACAACAGTCCAGCACAACAACACCGCCTCAACCAGACCCAGACAACAGTCCAGCACAACAACACCCCCTTAACCAGACCCGGAGAGCTGGAGATGGAGAAAGACATATCTGCACTCTGGACTGTGGTGAGACAACTTGGGGAGGAGAAGGAGCAGGAGAAGTACAGAGCACTAGAGGAGAGGATCAGCCTGCTGGAGGAGAGGTTGAGGGGGATGGCGTGTGACAGAGAACAACCCACTAGAGAGGTGGCCACCCCCACAGAGAAGCCAGCAGAACAGCCCACCTCAGCTCCCGACAAAAGTCTCAACACCACAGCAGAACAGTCCACCCCAGACCCTGATCATAGCGTCGACATCACAGTGGGACAGACAAATGAAGAACCCCAACCCCTCCTGTCAGCCACCTGATAGCCCCCCTGACAACCCCCCTACACAAACTGAGGACATATACAAGACGCAGATTGTTCTCCTTATGGACTCTAATGGGAAATATATACTAGAAAACAAACTTTTCCCCAATGCAGTGTCTAAACTTTGGTGTCCAAACACCCAGCGCGACCTATCAATCAAATGTATTTATAAAGCCCTTTTTACATCAGCTGATGTCACACAGTGCTGTACAGAAACCCAGCCTAAGACCCCAAACATCAAGCAATGCAGTTGTAGAAGCACGGTGGCTAGGAAAAACTCCTTAGAAAGGCAGGAACCTAAGAAGAAACCTAGAGAGGAACCAGGCTCTGAAGGGTGGCCAGTCCTCTTCTGGCTGTGCCGGGTGGAGATTATAACAGAACATGGCCAAGATGTTCAAATGTTCATAGATGACCAGCAGTATCCAGGGTCATGAGGATGTCCTTCTCAGTAACCATGACAGTATCCAGGGCCATGAGGATGTCCTTCTCAGTAACCTTTAGGATGTCCTTCTCAGTAACCATTAGGATGTCCTTCTCAGTAACCATTAGGATGTCCTCCTCAGTAACCATGGCAGTATCCAGGGTCATTAGGATGTCCTTCTCAGTAACCATTAGGATGTCCTTCTCAGTAACCATGACAGTATCCAGGGTCATTAGGATGTCCTCCTCAGTAACCATTAGGATGTCCTTCTCAGTAACCATTAGGATGTCCTTCTCAGTAACCATGACAGTATCCAGGACCATTAGGATGTCCTTCTCAGTAACCATGAGGATGTCCTCCTCAGTAACCATGACAGTATCCAGGACCATTAGGATGTCCTTCTCAGTAACCATCAGCATGAAGGCCTCTAGGTGTTGTTGTGAGAGTGTGCTCCTGAGTCTGCTCTTGATATAATTTAAGTTAGAGAAACTTCACTCACAAGCTACCTGGGTAACTGAGAAGGTGAGTAGGATCTTGGATCCAAGGCAGAGGATATGATATGCACCAGTCAGCAGGTTGTACCGTCTCAGCATCTGGTAACAACACTGTGGACATTCTTTGCAGGATGAGCAGCATTTATTCTTCATGTCCACCTCATCTTCATTTCCATCAGGGCCCTCCTCCACTGTCCTCAACTGTCCTCAACTGTCCTCCACTGTCGTCCACTGTCCTGGTCATGTGTTCTTCATCTCCATCAGGTCATCCTCTACTGTCCTCCACTGTCCTCCACCGTCCTCCACTGCCCTCCACTGCCCTCCACTGTCCTCCACTGTCCTCCACTGTTCTCCACCGTTCTCCACCGTCCTCCACTGTCCTCCACTGTCCTCCACCGCCCTCCACCGCCCTCCACTGCCCTCCACTGTCCTCCACTGTCCTCCACTGTCCTCCACTGTCCTCCACTGTCCTCCACTGTCCTCCACTGTCCTCCACTGTCCTCCACTGCCCTCCACTGCCCTCCACTGCCCTCCACTGTCCTCCACTGTCCTCCACTGCCCTCCACCTTCCTCCACTGTCCTCCACCGTCCTCCACCCCTCCACCGTCCTCCACCGTCCTCCACCGTCCTCCACTGCCCTCCACTGTCCTCCACTGCCCTCCACCGTCCTCCACTGTCCTCCACTGTCCTCCACTGCCCTCCACCGTCCTCCACTGTCCTCCACTGTCCTCCACCGCCCTCCACCGTCCTCCACCGCCCTCCACCGCCCTCCACTGTCCTCCACTGTCCTCCACTGTCCTCCACTGTCCTCCACTGCCCTCCACTGTCCTCCACTGTCCTCTACCGTCCTCCACTGCCCTCCACTGCCCTCCACTGCCCTCCACTGTCCTCCACTGTCCTCCACTGCCCTCCACTGTCCTCTACTGTCCTCTACCGTCCTCCACTGCCCTCCACTGCCCTCCACTGCCCTCCACCGTCCTCCACCGTCCTCCACCGTCCTCCACTGTCCTCCACTGTCCTCCACTGCCCTCCACTGCCCTCCACTGTCCTCCACTGTCCTCTACTGCCCTCCACTGCCCTCCACCGTCCTCCACTGCCCTCCACCGTCCTCCACCGTCCTCCACCGCCCTCCACCGTCCTCCACTGCCCTCCACTGTCCTCCACTGTCCTCCACCATCCTCCACTGCCCTCCACCGTCCTCCACTGCCCTCCACTGCCCTCCACTGTCCTCCACTGTCCTGGTCATGTGTTCTTCATCTCCATCAGGCCATACTCCTCTGTCCTGGTCATGTTCTTCATCTCCATCAGGTCATCCTCCACTGTCCAGGTCATGTATTCCTCCAATCCTGAGCTTTTCAATCTTTTCCACTGTAAAGCGAGGCTCCTCAGCTCACACTGCAAGTTGTCAACAGTTGCTTCGGCTATCAAATCAAAGCAAACATTTGCTGAGCTCTTGAAGGGCTGTCTCTGGAAGACCATTGGATGTTATTTGGGAGAAGTTTCTAGGGTCCAGAAGGGCTAGGTCAGCATATAGAGAGTGCCATGAGACAGAAATCACCTGTGGATACTATCTGTGACTGTATCCATCATTTAATTGTGGACTTGTACTTTATAGACACTCTCTGCCTCTGTCAAAGCTTCATCTTAATCATTCTCTCTTTATGTCGTGTTGTGTCTCTCTTGTTGTGATGTGTGTTTTGTCCTATGTTTAGGAGGCCTTTTGGTAGGCCGTCATTGTAAATACAATTTGTTCTTAACTGACTTGCTAAATGCAGGTAAAATAAATATATATATATATATCTCTTAAGCCATCTCTCCAGACATGATTTTCTTCTTTCTTGCCCTTTTCTGTAGAGTGGCTTCCACCTCCTCCAGTTCTGTGTCCTCATCCTGTTCTTTGATCTTCTTATTTGCAAACGGAACAGATGTGTCTGTAGCTGCCTTAATGGTGTCAGTTTCTTGACATGCCTTTCAGGGTTTCCTGTGTAGCCACAACCATTCGATGGGCAGACAGGATGTCCCTCCCGCTTGTCTGCAGGTATTTGGACAGTGTTCTCAAATATACAAATATATATTTGAGCTGTCAGTATCATCTCATACCGGAGAAGAGTCTCAGTGAATCCTCTTGCCTTCACCCGAACAGTTGTCTTCACATTGGCCTGTCCTTGTATGGCTGATAGTGTGAGGAGTACTTCAACAGTTGTCTTCACGTTGACCTGTCCTTGTATGGCTGATAGTGTGAGGAGTACTTCAACAGTTGTCTTCATGTCCGTCTGTCCTTGTATGGCTGATAGTATGAGTAGTTTCCACTTTTCACAGCCGTGCACCTGGTAATTTGATTTGGGCACCTGGGAACCCAAAAAGAAGACCCCATAGAGACCCTGGTCTGGTTTTCCAAAAGATCCAAGGACCTTCGTCAAAGCCCTATCCTTAAGCCCATCTGCGTGTTTCTCTGATTGGAGATTAGGCGTCTGTATCTCGTGTCCTGGCTCTTCTTCTCCCACACATCCATCCTTTGGTAGGATTCACTGAGTAAATCAGCAATGTCGTTAAGGAGAGAAAACAGTGACCCACTCGCCAAGACAATTTCAGTTGTTGTCAGATGAAACCAGATGAAAGACACGTGCATAGCACCATACATGTAATCGATTGGGGGACTTTGAGGATAACAGAGTAGAGAAGCCCTTATATTTGCCTTGCATATTGGATGCTCCATCCGTAGCATTGCCAATGCACTTGCTCATGTCTAGTTTTAGTTGATCCACGACATCTGCCAACACCTGGGCAGAGTACTGTCCAGCGGATGCACTTCACAACAGCCACGAGCCTCTCACGTACGACGTCTGTCACATATCTCACAATGACCGAGCTCTGGTCTTGAGAAGTTATGTCCTGAGTTGTGTCGATCTGGACAGAGAACATTCCAGCTTTCTCAAGTTCACTGGACATGGTCTCTTGGATAACGCTCTGAATTGTCTGAATGACGGTGTTGACAGTATTATTTTGATAGGAGTGTGATTAGAGAACCTCGGTCTCTTGCCCCAGAGTGATGTAGGTTCTTACTTTTCTCAATGCATTCGGTGAGATGTTGTTTCAAGCAGATGTCCTACCTTCCCAGCAGTATTATCATCTCTGATAAATGACCGTGATGGATACTGGTGTCCTCTAATGTGTACGCAGCCTCAGACTGTATCCTCCTGTAACTGAGCCCCCATCTTGCCAATGACTTTCACTATGTCTACAACACGTTCTAGCACCTGCCTTCTCCTGCGTACCTGCTCTCTGTGGGCAGACACCTGACTGCAGACACCTGACTGCAGACACCTGACTGCAGACACCTGACTGTCTGCTTTGGAGGACATTAGAACGTATTGCCTCAGCACTACTTCTGTTGCTCTTCTCATGCTCCTCTACCCTTTGTACATGATCTTAGGGGCGTTGGCAAACACAATGTAAGTCATTACATTTATGTACCCCGTAATTGCACCGATTGGAGATAACACCGAATACATCTGTTTATCCTACAGCTACTGTAAGCAGTAATCATGAGCCTATAAACCAGAGTTACACTGTTAGCACTGAGGCGGTGTGCAATAGTAGGAAGACCACTTTATGCAGCTCACCCTGCACTATCAGCTCCAATGTAAATAACATGAGCATGTCTACCTCTGATAAGCTTCCCAGTAAAGCATTAAAAACAATCAAGCAACCCAGAAAGTGCTAAAAAATATCCCGTATTAAGAAACAAGGTCCATGAAGTCAATAACTTGCTTGTAACAGATGACATTCATATTCTCACTGAAACTCACTTAGATAATACCGTTGATACAATGGTAGCAATAAATGGTTATAACATCTACAGAAAAGACAGAAATGCCAATGGGGGAGGTGTTGCTGTTAATATTCAAAACCACATTCCTGTAAAGCTTAGAGACGATATCATGTTAAATACTGTTGAAGTAATATGACTACAGGTTAATCTGTTCACCTAAAGCCCATTCTGGTGGGAAGCTGCTATAGACAGTCAGTATCTGGATAATGTTAAATACTGTTGAAGTTAATATGGCTACAGGTTCATCTGTCTCACCTAAAGCCCATTCTGGTGGGAAGCTGCTATAGACAGTCAGTATCTGGATAATGTTAAATACTGTTGAAGTTAATATGGCTACAGGTTCATCTGTCTCACCTAAAGCCCATTCTTGTAGGAAGCTGCTGTAGACCACCAAGTGCTAACAGTCAGTATCTGGATAATATGTGTGAAATGCTTGATAATGTATGTGATATCAACAGAGAAGTATATTTCTGGGTGATTTAAATATTGACTGGCTATCATCAAGTTGCCCACTCAGCAAAATCTGAGCAGTGCTTGCAACCTGGTTCATTGTTATCAGTCAATCTACCAGGGTAGTTACAAACAGCACAGGAATTAAATCATCAACATGTATTGATCACATCTTTACTAATGCTGCAGATAATAGCTATAAAGCAGTATCCAAATCCATAGGATGTAGTGGTCACAATATAATAGCCATATCTAGGAATACCAAAGTTCCAAAGGTTGGGCCTAATATAGTGTATAAGAGGATTTATACCTCAAATAAAACATTTGGGGAAAATAGCCAACTCGGCTCCTTTATTCATTGAATCAGATGGCTCATTCATCACAAAGCCCACTGATATCGCAAACTACTTTAATGACTTTTTCATTGGCAAGATAAGCAAACTTAGGGATGACATGCCAGCAACAAACACTGACACTACACATCCAAGTATATCGGACCAAATTATGAAAGACAAGAATTGTACTTTTGAATTCTGTGTCAGTGTGGAAGAGGTGAAAAAAATGATTGCTGTCTATCAACAATGACAAGCCACCGTGGTCTAACAATCTGGATGGAAAATGACTGAGGATAACAGCAGACGATATTGCCACTCCTATTTGGCACATCTTCAATCTAAGCCTACTAGAGAGTGTGTGCCCTCAGGCCTGGAGGGAAGCTAAAGTCATTCCACTACCCAAGAATAGTTAAGCCCCCTTTACTGGCTCAAATATCAGCCTGTTACCAACCCTTAGTAAACTTCTGGAAAAAATTGTATTTGACCAGATACAATGCTATTTCACAGTTAACAAATTGAATTTCAGCATGTTTATAGGGAAGGACACTCAACAAGCACAGCACTTACACACATGACTGATGATTATGGAGGCTGTCTTGTTAGACTTCAGTGCATCTTTTGACATTATCGACCATAGCCTGCTGCTGGAAAAATGTGTGTTATGGCTTTACACCCCCTGCTATAATGTGAATAAAGAGTTACTTGTCTAAGAGAACACAGAGGGTGTTCTTTAATGGAAGCCTCTCCAACATAATCCTGTTAGAATCAGGAATTCCCCAGGGTAGCTGTTTAGGCCCCTTGCTTTTTATATATTTTTTTACTATCGACATGCCACTGACTTTGAGTAAAGCCAGAGTGTCTTTGTATGTGGATGACTAAACACTATACACGTCAGCTACTACTCCGACTGAAATGACTGCAACACTGCAGTTAGTTTCAGAGTGGGTGGCAAGGAATAAGTTAGCCCTAAATATTTCTAAAACTAAAAGTATTGTATTTGGAACATAACACTCACTAAACCCTAAACCTCAACTAAATCTTGTATTAAATAATGTGGAAATTGAGCAAGTCGAGATGACTAAACTGCTTGAAGTAACCCTGGATTGTAAACTGTCATGGTCAAAACATATTGATTGATACAACAGTAGCTAAGATGGGGAGAAGTCTATCTATGATAAAGCGCTGCTCTACCTTCTTAACAACACTATCAACAAGGCAGGTCCTACAGGCCCTAGTTTTGTCGCACCTTGACTACTGTTCAGTCATGTGGTCAGGTGCCACAAAAAACGACTTAGGAAAATTGCAATTGGTTCAGAACAGGGCAGCACGGCTGGCCCTTGGATGTACACAGAGAGCTAATATTAATAATATGCATGTCAATCTCTCCTGGCTCAAAGTGGAGGAGAGATTGACTACATCACTACTTTTATTTATGAGAGGTATTGACATGTTGAATGCACCGAACTGTCTGTCTAAACTACTGGCACACAGCTCGGACACCCATGCATACCCCACAAGACATGCCACAAGAGGTCTCTTCACAGTCCCCAAATCCAGAACAGACTATGGGAGGCAAACATTACTACATAGAGCCATGACTACATGGAACTCGATTCCACATCAAGTAATTGATGCAAGCAGTAAAATTTGATTGAAAAAAACACCTTATGGAACAGCGGGGACTGTGAAGCAACACAAACATTGGCACAGACACATGCATACACACACACACGATAACATACACACTATACATACACATGGATTTAGTACTGTAGATATGTGGTAGTGGTGGAGTAGAGGCCTGATGGCACACAGTGTGTTGTGAAATCTGTGAATGTATAAACTGTCTTAATTTTGCTGGACCCCAGGAAGAGTAGCTGCTGCCTTGACAGGAACTAATGGGGATCCATAATAAACCCCAGGAAGAGTAGCTGCTGCCTTGACAGGAACTAATGGGGATCCATAATAAACCCCAGGAAGAGTAGCTGCTGCCTTGGCAACAGGAACTAATGGGGATCCATAATAAACCCCAGGAAGAGTAGCTGCTGCCTTGGCAGGAACTAATGGGGATCCATAATAAACCCCAGGAAGAGTAGCTGCTGCCTTGACAGGAACTAATGGGGATCCATAATAAACCCCAGGAGAGTAGCTGCTGCCTTGGCAGGAACTAATGAGGATCCATAATAAACCCCAGGAAGAGTAGCTGCTGCCTTGGCAGGAACTAATGGGGATCCATAATAAATACAAATCCCCTTTGGTGAACATGTTTCCAATCCGCCATTCCACTCATAAAAATACTGCCGTCAGTAGGCTTCACAAATGCCATACAAATTGAACAGCATAAGGAATGGGTTTCCTCATTGTATGACCGCCATTTCCTATTGGAGCCGTCTTTAAAACAGAACTCTCTGTACCACAGATTCCAGCATCGGGTGGAAAGGTCAAGGTTTTTTAGGTCATCTGACCTGGTTTCTTGAAATGATGTCAGTAATTTATGCGTCGTTGTTATGGGCCCAGCATTAATATGAAGTGGTTTTGGGCCCAGCATTAATCTGAAGTGGTTTTGGGCCCAGCATTAATCTGAAGCGGTATTGAAACCCAGCATTAATCTGAAGTGGTATTGGGCCCAGCATTAATATAAAGCGGTTTTGAAACCCAGCATTAACATGAAGTGGTTTTGGGCCCAGCATTAATCTGAAGTGGTTTTGAAACCCAGCATTAATCTGAAGTAACATTGAGTGGCTGCTGCCAACACACTGTCATTGACACTGACCCAACTCCAGCCACTTTAATAATGGGAATTGATGGGAAATGATGTAAATATATCACTAGCCACTTTAAACAATGCTACCTTATATAATGTTACTTACCCTACACTATTCATCTCATATGCATATGTATATACTGTACTCTAGATCATCGACTGCATTCTTATGTCACTAGCCACTTTAACTATGCCACTTTGTTTACTTTGTCTACATACTCATCTCATATGTATATACTGTACTCGATACCATCTACTGTATGCTGCTCTGTACCATCACTCATTCATATATCCTTATGTACATATTCCTTATCCCCTTACACTGTGTATAAGACAGTAGTTTTGGAATTGTTAGTTAGATTACTTGTTGGTTATCACTGCATTGTCGGAACTAGAAGCACAAGCATTTCGCTACACTCGCATTAACATCTGCTAACCATGTGTATGTGACAAATAAAATTTGATTTGATTTGATTTGAAGTGGTTTTGGGCCCAGCATTAATCTGAAGCGGTTTTGGGCCCAGCATTAATCTGAAGCGGTATTGGGCCCAGCATTAATCTGAAGTGGTTTTGGGCCCAGCATTAATATGAAGTGGTTTTGAAACCCAGCATTAATCTGAAGCGGTATTGAAACCCAGCATTAATATAAAGTGGTTTTGGGCCCAGCATTAATCTGAAGCGGTATTGAAACCCAGCATTAATCTGAAGTGGTATTGGGCCCAGCATTAATATAAAGCGGTTTTGAAACCCAGCATTAATATGAAGTGGTTTTGGGCCCAGCATTAATCTGAAGCGGTTTTGGGCCCAGCATTAATCTGAAGTGGTTTTGGGCCCAGCATTAATATGAAGTGGTTTTGGGCCCAGCATTAATATGAAGTGGTTTTGGGCCCAGCATTAATCTGAAGTGGTATTGGGCCCAGCATTAATCTGAAGCGGTTTTGGGCCCATCATTAATCTGAAGCGGTTTTGGGCCCAGCATTAATATGAAGTGGTTTTGGGCCCAGCATTAATATGAAGTGGTTTTGGGCCCAGCATTAATCTGAAGCGGTATTGGGCCCAGCATTAATATGAAGTGGTTTTGGGCCCAGCATTAATCTGAAGCGGTATTGGGCCCAGCATTAATATGAAGTGGTTTTGGGCCCAGCATTAATCTGAAGTGGTATTGAGCCCAGCATTAATATGAAGTGGTTTTGAAACCCAGCATTAATATGAAGTGGTTTTGGGCCCAGCATGAATATGAAGCGGTATTGAAACCCAGCATTAATATGAAGCGGTATTGAAACCCAGCATTAATCTGAAGCGGTATTGGGCCCAGCATTAATCTGAAGTGGTTTTGGGCCCAGCATTAATATGAAGTGGTTTTGGGCCCAGCATTAATCTGAAGCGGTATTGGGCCCAGCATTAATCTGAAGTGGTTTTGGGCCCAGCATTAATATGAAGCGGTATTGGGCCCAGCATTAATATAAAGTGGTTTTGGGCCCAGCATTAACATGAAGCGTTTTTGGGCCCAGCATTAATCTGAAGCGGTATTGGGCCCAGCATTAATCTGAAGCGGTTTTGGGCCCAGCATTAACATGAGGCGGTTTTGGGCCCAGCATTAATCTGAAGTGGTTTTGGGCCCAGCATTAATATGAAGTGGTTTTGGGCCCAGCATTAATCTGAAGTGGTTTTGGGCCCAGCATTAATATGAAGTGGTTTTGGGCCCAGCATTAATCTGAAGTGGTATTGGGCCCAGCATTAATCTGAAGCGTTTTGGGCCCAGCATTAATATAAAGTGGTTTTGGGCCCACCATTAATCTGACGGTGTGAGGAAGAGTTAGCGGTGTTCATTAGACCATGACAATACGGGGAGGACCTACCTGAACTTGTCCAATACACACACTTTCATTTTCCCTCGTAAAATATTTAGCTTTGTATAGTCCAATGCCTGTATGAATTAAGATTTGTGACCTACTTCTTTGGTTCCCAATCTAACGGTCGCAAAATGTTCCTCGGTACCTCAAATTAAGCAAAATCAAGATGTTGTTGTTGTATTTATTTAATATAGAACATTTTCATGTGGAACTCCTGCCCGATTGAACGTCTCCAGTCTCTGCCAGCAGGTGGCAGTATTGTCCAAAAAAAGGGTTTTCTCCACCGTCTCACTGGATCTCTCCTCACTGGTTAGTATTCTGTACCTCATTGTTTTATAACATTATATATTTAGACTCCTCCTCCACATGATCTCTCTCCTCTCACTCTTCACCTGCCCCCTTTCTCTTCTTCACCTGCTCTCTCTCTCTCTCTTCACATACTCTCTCTCTCTCTCTCTTCACATACTCTCTCTCTCTCTCTCTTCACCTGCTCTCTCTCTCTCTCTCTCTCTCTCTCTCTCTCTCTCTCTCTCTCTCTCTTCACCTACTCTCGCTCTCTCTTCACCTTCTCTCTCTCTTTCTCTCTCTCTCTTCACCTACTCTCTCTCTCTCTTACCTACTCTCTCTCTCTTCACCTACTCTCTCTCTCTCTCTCTCTTCACCTACTCTCTCTCTCTCACCTACTCTCTCTCTCTCTCTCTCTCTCTCTCTCTCTCTCTCTCTTCACCTACTCTCTCTCTCTCTCTCTCTCTCTCTCTCTTCACCTGCTCTCTCTCTCTCTCTCTCTCTCTCTCTCTCTCTCTTCACCTGCTCTCTCTCTCTCTTCACTTCTCTCTCTCTCTCTCTTCACCTGCTCTCTCTCTCTGCTCTCTCTTCACCTGCTCACTCTCTCTCTCTTGCCCTGCTCTCTCTCTCCACCTGCTCTCTCTCTTCACCTGCTCTCTCTCTCTCCACCTGCTCTCTCTCTCTCCACCTGCTCTCTCTCTGTTCACCTGCTCTCTCTCTCTCTCTCTCTCTCTCTCTCTCTCTCTCTTTCCACCTGCTCTCTCTCTCTCTCTTCACCTCTTTCTCTCTCTCTTCACCTTCTCTCTCTCTCTCCCTCTTCACCTGCTCTCTCTGCTCTCTCTCTTCACCTGCTCGCTCTCTCTCTTGCCCTGCTCTCTCTCCACCTGCTCTCTCTCTTCACCTGCTCGCTCTCTCTCTCTCCCCTGCTCTCTCTCCACCTGCTCTCTCTCTCCACCTGCTCTCTCTCTCTCACCTGCTCTCTCTCTCTCTCACCTGCTCTCTCTCTCTCTTCACCTGCTCTCTCTCTCTTCACCTGCTCTCTCTCTCTCTCTTCACCTGCTCTCTCTCTCTCTCTTCACCTGCTCTCTCTCGTCTCCACCTGCTCTCTCTCGTCTCCACCTGCTCTCTCTCGTCTCCACCTGCTCTCTCTCTCTCCACCTGCTCTTTCTCTCTCCACCTGCTCTTTCTCTCTTCGCCTGCTCTCTCTCTCTTCACCTGCTCTCTCTCTCTCTCTCTCGTCTTCACCTGCTCTCTCTCTCTTCACCTTCTCTCTCTCTTTCTCTCTCTCTCTTCACCTACTCTCTCTCTCTCTTCACCTACTCTCTCTCTCTTCTTCACCTACTCTCTCTCTCTCTCTCTCTCTTCACCTACTCTCTCTCTCTCTTCACCTACTTCACCTCTCTCTCTCTCTCTCTCTCTCTCTTCACCTACTCTCTCTCTCTCTCTCTCTCTCTCTCTCTTCACCTGCTCTCTCTCTCTCTCTCTCTCTCTCTCTCTCTCTTCACCTGCTCTCTCTCTCTCTTCACTTCTCTCTCTCTCTCTTTCACCTGCTCTCTCTCTCTGCTCTCTCTCTTCACCTGCTCACTCTCTCTCTCTCTTGCCCTCTCTCTCTCCACCTGCTCTCTCTCTTCACCTGCTCTCTCTCTCTCACCTGCTCTCTCTCTCCACCTGCTCTCTCTCTCTGTTCACCTGCTCTCTCTCTCTCTCTCTCACCTGCTCTCTCTCTCTCTCTCTCTTCACCTCTTTCTCTCTCTCTTCACCTTCTCTCTCTCTCCCTCTTCACCTGCTCTCTCTGCTCTCTCTCTTCACCTGCTCGCTCTCTCTCTTGCCCTGCTCTCTCTCTCCACCTGCTCTCTCTCTCTTCACCTGCTCGCTCTCTCTCTCTCCCCTGCTCTCTCTCCACCTGCTCTCTCTCTCTCCACCTGCTCTCTCTCTCTCCACCTGCTCTCTCTCTCTCTCCACCTGCTCTCTCTCTCTCTTCACCTGCTCTCTCTCTCTTCACCTGCTCTCTCTCTCTCTCTTCACCTGCTCTCTCTCTCTCTCTTCACCTGCTCTCTCTCGTCTCCACCTGCTCTCTCTCGTCTCCACCTGCTCTCTCTCGTCTCCACCTGCTCTCTCTCTCTCCACCTGCTCTTTCTCTCTCCACCTGCTCTTTCTCTCTTCGCCTGCTCTCTCTCTCTTCACCTGCTCTCTCTCTCTCTCGTCTTCACCTGCTCTCTCTCTCTTCACCTGCTCTCTCTCTCGTCTTCACCTGCTCTCTCTCTTCACCTACTCTCTCTCTCTTCACCTACTCAATTCAATTAAATTCAATTCAAGGGCTTTATTGGCATGGGAAACATGTGTTAACATTGCCAAAGCAAGTGAGGTAGACAACATACAAAGTGAATATATAAAGTGAAAAACAACAAAAATTAACAGTAAACATTACACATACAGAAGTTTCAAAACAGTAAAGACATTACAAATGTCATATTATATATATATATACAATGTACAAATAGTTAAAGGACACAAGATAAAATGAATAAGCATAAATATGGGTTGTATTTACAATGGTGTTTGTTCTTCACTGGTTGCCCTTTTCTCGTGGCAACAGGTCACAAATCTTGCTGCTGTGATGGCACACTGTGGAATTTCACCCAGTAGATATGGGAGTTTTTCAAAATTGGATTTGTTTTCGAATTCTTTGTGGATCTGTGTAATCTGGGGGAAATATGTCTCTCTAATATGGTCATACATTGGGCAGGAGGTTAGGAAGTGCAGCTCAGTTTCCACCTCATTTTGTGGGCAGTGAGCACATAGCCTGTCCTCTCTTGAGAGCCATGTCTGCCTACGGCGGCCTTTCTCAATAGCAAGGCTATGCTCACTGAGTCTGTACATAGTCAAAGCTTTCCTTAATTTTGGGTCAGTCACAGTGGTCAGGTATTCTGCCGCTGTGAACTCTCTGTGTAGGGCCAAATAGCATTCTAGTTTGCTCTGTTTTTTTGTTAATTCATTCCAATGTGTTAAGTAATTATCTTTTTGTTTTCTCATGATTTGGTTGGGTCTAATTGTGCTGTTGTCCTGGGGCTCTGTAGGGTGTGTTTGTGTTTGTGAACAGAGCCCCAGGACCAGCTTGCTTAGGGGACTCTTCTCCAGGTTCATCTCTCTGTAGGTGATGGCTTTGTTATGGAAGGTTTGTGAATCGCTTCCTTTTAGGTGGTTGTAGAATTTAACGGCTCTTTTCTGGATTTTGATAATTAGTGGGTATCGGCCTAATTCTGCTCTGCATGCATTATTTGGTGTTTTACGTTGTACACGGAGGATATTTTTGCAGAATTCTGCGTGCAGTGTCTCAATTTGGTGTTTGTCCCATTTTGTGAAGTCTTGGTTGGTGAGCGGACCCCAGACCTCACAACCATAAAGGGCAATGGGCTCTATGACTGATTCAAGTATTTTTAGCCAAATCCTAATTGGTATGTTGAAATTTATGTTTCTTTTTATGGCATAGAATGCCCTTCTTGCCTTGTCTCTCAGATCGTTCACAGCTTTGTGGAAGTTACCTGTGGCGCTGATGTTTAGGCCAAGGTATGTATAGTTTTTTGTGTGCTCTAGGGCAACAGTGTCTAGATGGAATTTGTATTTGTGGTCCTGGTGACTGGACCTTTTTTGGAACACCATTATTTTGGTCTTACTGAGATTTACTGCCAGGGCCCAGGTCTGACAGAATCTGTGCATAAGATGTAGGTGCTGCTGTAGGCCCTCCTTGGTTGGTGACAGAAGCACCAGATCATCAGCAAACAGCAGACATTTGACTTCGGATTCTAGCAGGGTGAGGCCGGGTACTCTCTCTCTCTCTTCACCTGCTCTCTCTCTCTCTCTTCACCTGCTCTCTCTCTTTACCTGCTCTCTCTCTCTCCACCTGCTCTCTCTCTCTCTCCACCTGCTCTCTCTCTCACTTCACCTGCTCTCTCTCTCTCTTCACCTGCTCTCTCTCTCTCTCTGTCCACCTGCTCTCTCTCTCTCTCTTCACCTGCTCTCTCTCTCTCTCCACCTGCTCTCTCTCTCTCTCTTCACCTGCTCTCTCTCTCTCTTCACCTGCTCTCTCTCTCTCCACCTGCTCTCTCTCTCTCTTCACCTGCTCTCTCTCTCTCTCTTCACCTGCTCTCTCTCTCTCTCTCCACCTGCTCTCTCTCTCTCTTGCTTCTCCTCTCTCTCTCTCTCTCTCTCTCTCTCTTCACCTGCTCTCTCTCTCTCTCTCTCTCTCTTCACCTGCTCTCTCTCTCTCTCTCTCTCTCTCTCTCTTCACCTGCTCTCTCTCTTTACCTGCTCTCTCTCTCTTCACCTGCTCTCTCCCTCTCTCTCTCTCTCTTCACCTGCTCTCTCTCTCTGTCTCTCTTCACCTGATCTCTCTCTCTCTCTCTTCACCTGATCTCTCTCTCTCTCTCTCTCTCTTCACCTGATATCTCTCTCTCTCTCTCTTCACCTGATATCTCTCTCTCTTCACCTGTTCTCTCTCTCTCTCTCTCCACCTGCTCTCTCCTGTCTTCACCTGCTCTCATTAATCTGTCCTACTGTAATATTTTGACTTCATTAGTCCTCTCCTCTACCTAGTCTAATGTACTAGAGGAATAGCTCTATTGTTCTATTGTTAATCATAGTGATGATGTCAGAGCTTCAGACCTGCAAGGGAATGGAACTGTCAGCCTCAAGGAACTATGGGTAATGATTAGGTGACTCGTGTTATGCAGGTGAGTGAGGACCCAAAAGCGGTTTAACAGAAACAGAGTCTTTTAATGTCCAAACACAGGGAAGACATAAATCCTCTTCTGATGTATCGGTTGACAAAATAGACAACCCGCAGAGAGGGCGACAAATAAATCATAAAGTCCTCTGATCTTTACAGGAGAGTCCCCTTCTAGCAGCAGAGGAGAATAGCAGGGTTAGCGGCAACAGACTGCTGGTCTCTCCGGGTAGGCGCGGGTTGTAGAGGACAGAGGTACCTGATCACACGTAGCATCTGATGAATAGGCAGATTACGACAGGACGGGACAAGGGTGAAGCAAACGAGAATCTGACAAAGACAGAAGCAGAAACAGAGAGAGAAATAGAGACCTAATCAGAGGGAAAAAGGGAACAGGTGGGAGGGAGTAAACGAGGTAGTTAGAGGAGATGAGGAACAGCTGGGGGAAGGAAAGGGAGAGAAGGTAACCTAATACGACCAGCAGGGGGAAACGAAGTGAAGAGAAAGAACAGGAACAAGACATAACATGACAATACATGACAATTCGACCATTAAGGTATAGGAAGGTGTGTGTGTGTGTGTGTCTTCCATGAGCAAGATGTTAAGAGGAAGTGTTTTTTTCATCATTGTCTGTTACCACTGCTAACAAAAAGCTAACATTGTCCAGCAAGCTCATCAGGTCTGACAACATCACCAAACCTGATCAACTTACCAGAACGACCATCTAGTCTAGTGATTACCAGGTGCTTTTAAAGGGTTAAAATATATTTAAGGATATTAGATTACCAAAAGACATGAATATTTAACCGTTTCCTCTCTGACGATGTCGTAGATGTTCTTCCGTGTACTAACTTCGTTCACCCAGAGGAGTCCCAAATGGCACCATATTCCCTAGATTACTACTTTTGATTAGAGCTCTATAGGGCTCTGGTGAAAAGTAGTGCACTATATAGGGAACAGGGTGCCATTTGAGACACATGGCTGATTAGCCTAGCGACAGTGCGAATAAGCCAGGATTGATCGTAGGAGATGGCCTTAGACTATGCTAATGTAATAGTGTCATACTGTATGTAAAGTAGGGGTGAGTTATTGTACACTCTTAGGAAGAAAAAAAAAAGGTGCTATCTAGAACCTAAGAGTTTTCTTCGGCTGTCCCCATAGGAGAACCCTTTGTAGAACCCCTGTTGGTACTAGGTAGAACCCTTTTGGTTCCACGTAGAGAACCCTTTTGGTTACACTTAGAACCTTTTGGGTTCCACGTAGAGAACCCTTTCCACAGATGGTTCTACATGGAACCCCAAAAGGATTCTAGCCGAAACCTCAAAAGGGTTCTACCTGGTACCAAAAATGGTTCTCATTTGGGGACAGCCGAATAACCATTTTTTGCAACCCTTTTTTCTAAGCGTGTAGGTTTCTATAGCGGAAAGAGCTGGAGGCAGATCATTAAATCCACCTCCAACATGTCCCCCCAACCCTTTTTTCTAAGCGTGTAGGTTTCTATAGCGGAAAGAGCTGGAGGCAGATCATTAAATCCACCTCCAACATGTCCCCCAACCCTTTTTTCTAAGCGTGTAGGTTTCTATAGCGGAAAGAGCTGGAGGCAGATCATTAAATCCACCTCCAACATGTCCCCCCAACCCTTTTTTCTAAGCGTGTAGGTTTCTATAGCGGAAAGAGCTGGAGGCAGATCATTAAATCCACCTCCAACATGTCCCCCCAAGTCCATCTATCTATAGTATTAAGGTGATCTCTGTAACAAGTTAGTGGACAGACATACTAGTGGATGGAAATATTTGTACATAGCAGAAGTTAACATTTGTGTTTGTGTGTGTGTGTGTGTAGGTGTGTAGGTGTGTGTGTGTGTGTGTGCAGGTGTGCAGGTGTGCGTGCGTGTGTGTGTGTAGGTGTGTGTGTAGGTAGATGTGTGTGTGTGTGTGTGTGTGTGTAGGTGGATGTGGATGTTGATGTTTTCCCGAGAGACAGTGGATGAATCTCTCCGCTGGGATTCCGTGATTTCATTCCTGGATCTGTTCAATAATGTATGGAAGTACAGAGAGAGACCAGGAAGTCCCACACAGAGAGAGACCAGGAAGTCCCACACAGAGAGACCAGGAAGTCCCACACAGAGAGAGACCAGGAAGTCCCACACAGAGAGAGACCATGAAGTCCCACACAGAGAGAGACCATGAAGTCCCACACAGAGAGAGACCAGGAAGTCCCACACAGAGAGAGACCATGAAGTCCGACACAGAGAGAGACCAGGAAGTCCCACACAGAGAGAGACCAGGAAGTCCCACACAGAGAGAGACCATGAAGTCCCACACAGAGAGAGACCAGGAAGTCCCACACAGAGAGAGACCATGAAGTCCGACACAGAGAGAGACCAGGAAGTCCCACACAGAGAGAGACCAGGAAGTCCCACACAGAGAGAGACCAGGAAGTCCCACACAGAGAGAGACCATGAAGTCCGACACAGAGAGAGACCAGGAAGCCCCACACAGAGAGAGACCATGAAGTCCGACACAGAGAGAGACCAGGAAGCCCCACACAGAGAGAAACCAGGAAGTCCCACACAGAGAGAGACCAGGAAGTCCCACACAGAGAGAGACCAGGAAGTCCCACACACAGAGAGACCAGGAAGTCCCACACACAGAGACCAGTAAGTCCCATACAGAGAGAGACCAGGAAGTCCCATACAGAGAGAGACCAGGAAGTCCCACACAGAGAGAGACCAGGAAGTCCCACACAGAGAGACGTGAAAGGCCTCACACAGAGACCAGGGAAGGCTTGGAAAACCAGTTGGAAATCTGACAGCCCCTGAGCAGCGTTCTGAGCCAGGCCTGTGAGAGGATGCCACCTCGGTACGACATGTAGTCACACACAAACACACACACTCTCTAGGGCCTCTCTGACCTACTCCCCTAAACACTGTATTGAAGTGTCCCAAATGGAACCCTATTTCCTGCCCTGTGGGTCCTGGTCAAAAGTAGTGCACTACATCTGGAATAGTGTGCCAAGTGACACACTATTGAGGTCAGTGTTTCACCATCCAGAGCACATCATGTGGGATGGAGTGAAGACATGTGTCAGATGTTATGGGATGGACACACACACACACACACACACACACACACACACACACACACACACACACACACACACACACACACACACACACACACACACACACACACACACACACACACACACACACACACACACACACACACACTCACACACACACACACCTAGTCACAATAAAACACAGCCATTTTCCCAGCCAAAGAGAGGAGTCACAAAAAGCACAAATAGGGATAAAATGAATCACTAACCTTTGATCATCTTCATCATATGACACTCATAGGACATCATGTTACACAATACATGTATGTTTTGTTTGATAAAGTTCAAATTTATATTTAAAAAAATCTGAGTTTACATTGGCGTGTTACATTCACTAGTTCCAAAAGCATCCAGTGATTTTGCATAGCCACATCGATTCAACAGAAATACCTACATATAAATGTAGATGATAATACAAGTTATACACATGGAATTATAGATATACCTCTCCTTAATGCAACTGCTGTTTCAGATTTTAAAAAAAACTTTACTGAAAAAACAAACCATGCAATAATCTGAGACGGCGCTCAGAACAATCAAGTCAAAATAGCCTCCATGTTGTAGTCAACATAAACCATAAATTACATACTAAATATTCCCTTACCTTTGATGATCTTCATCAGAATGCACTCCAAGGAATCCCAGATCCACAATAAATGCTTGATTTGTTCGATAATATCCGTTATTTATGTCCAATTAGCTACTTTTGTTAGCGCGTTTGGTATACATATCCAAACGCTTGTTCTGGTCAGCGCTTCGTTGGACAAAAACTTCAAAAAAGTTATAGTACAGGTCGAAGAAACATTTCAAACTATGTACAGAATCAATATTTAGGATGTTTTTAACATTAATCTTCAATAAAGTTCCACACTATTCCAGACCCCACACACACTATTCCAGACCGACAGACACTATTCCAGACTGACAGACACTATTCCAGACCCCACACACACTATTCCAGACCCCACACACACTATTCCAGACCCCACACACACTATTCCAGACCCCACACACACTATTCCAGACCCCACACACACTATTCCAGACCCCACACACACTATTCCAGACCCCACACACACTATTCCAGACCCCACACACACTATTCCAGACCCCACACACTATTCCAGACCCCACACACACTATTCCAGACCCCACACACACTATTCCAGACCCCACACACACTATTCCAGACCCCACTATTCCAGACCCCACACACACTATTCCAGACCGACAGACACTATTCCAGACTGACAGACACTATTCCAGACCCCACACACACTATTCCAGACCCCACA
>NW_027039951.1:99821-125000 GCF_034236695.1 Oncorhynchus nerka
CTAGAGGAGGAGAACACAGAGGAGGAGAACACAGAGGAGGAACTGCTAGAGGAGGAGAACACAGAGGAGAAGAACACAGAGGAGGAACTGCTAGAGGAGGAGAACACAGAGGAGGAACTGCTAGAGGAGGAGAACACAGAGGAGGAACTGCTAGAGGAGGAGAACACAGAGGAGGAGAACACAGAGGAGGAGAACACAGAGGAGAAGAACACAGAGGAGGAACTGCTAGAGGAGGAGAACACAGAGGAGGAGAACACAGAGGAGGAGAACACAGAGGAGGAACTGCTAGAGGAGAAGAACACAGAGGAGGAACTGCTAGAGGAGGAGAACACAGAGGAGGAGAACACAGAGGAGGAACTGCTAGAGGAGGAGGTGAACACAGAAGAAGAGGAGCACAGCGATCAGCAGCAACAAGAGGCCAGCTTCAGTGTGGAGGGAGAAGAGGAGCAGGAGGAGGAGGCAGGAGGAGAGGAGGCAGCAGGAGGAGAGGAGCAGTCTTTGGGAGAGGAGGAGCAGCAAGGGGAGGAGGTGGAGGGAGGAATGAAGGAAGAGGTGGAAGAGTCGACAGACCCTCCCGTTGAGAAGGAGGAGCAGGTGGAGGAGATGGGCGTGTCAGAGGTGACTGAGGCGCCAGTCTCCCTGATATCTCAGAAGCACCTGTTCTGGTTCCCCTCAGAGGCCATCCAGGAGGCGGGACATGTGGAACCCACCCACCCGCTAGTCACACAGGACACACACACTGAGGGGGACAACCGTGTCAGGGCCTCCGGCAGCGAATTAATGGAGAGCAAGCAAGACGACAGCCAACCGGAGGAGACGAAGGATTATGACAGCCATGAGGGTCACTTCCAACAACCAATTGACCCCGTTGACCATGATGACCATCGCCACGACGACCATGATGACCACGAAGATGACGTTGACCATGAACATATTGACCGTGAACATGACGATCAACGTGAACGTAACCACTTTGACCACGACGGTCAAACAGATCCTGGCCACGATGAAAGCTCTGAGGGTGAAGACCATGTCGTCGAACGCCTTGACCACAATGATCATGATGACCATGAAAGCTATGGCAGTGAAGACGCCCACCGTGAGGACCAAGGAGAACACGAGGAGGATGACCATGAGAAGGCTGGTCGGTATGATGACGTGGGCGAGGAGCATTACGACGTGGGTGAACACGAGGAGGATCAAAACCACGGTGCACATGATGACCACGAAGACCACGAAGGTCATGACCGCAGTGATGTAACCGATCACCATGACGACCACGGCCATGCCCATGATCACCTTGATGAAGACCAGAGTGAACATGAAGATGATCGTAGTGACCCTAACAGTCACGACCATCACTACGACGACCATGATTATGATGACTATGTGATCCCCCCCGTCGGCATGACAACAGGCGAGCCTCAGAACGTAACTCATGAGGAGACGGGAGCAAAACCCACAGACAGCTCAGACGAGACCTGGTTGGACGGCTACCCTGTTAGTCAGGAGGAGACCGACGCTGATAAAGTGGGCGGTGGATCCTCAGAGGAAGGGGTGGAGCTTGAGGAGGAAGAGAAGGGTGTTGTGATTGACCGGCCCAATGAGGTGGAGTTGAGTCGTCCCACCCCGTTCACTGGAGTCCCCCAGGTCCCCCTGTCCCCCACACAGGGGGCGAACCCTGTAGAGCAGGATCAGGACCAGGGCTTGGTGGAGGACTCACCCCTACAGCCTCACCCGACCTACCTCTCTCCCCCGAGGCCACGGCTTCAGATTCACATTCAGCCGACTACGCCACCCCCTCTCAGACATCATCGCTGGATGATGTTGCCTCCGGCAACACAGCCAGGCATTCTCCCACAGACTCCTGGGAAACCACGGATCACGTGCACCCTTTCCTGGAGCACGGCCTCGCCCCCACAGCATGGACTGATGACGTCATCGACGAGGAGGAACGTTCGGCCCAGCACAACCTGACTCGACACAGCGGGGAGATGGAGGGTGAGGAGGGGGAGAGCGAAGGTGAGACGGGGGAGACAGGGTGTACTGGGGGTGAGGAGGACTGCCCTCCTCCCCCTCCTCCCTCCTCCGGCAGGGGTTCCACGGTTGCAGCCATTGTGGTTGCCGTGTGCGCGGTTGCCGTGGCAGCCACCATCGGGGCGTGGTGTTACCGGCGGAAACAGCAGAAGAGCTCGATGTACGAGATGAACGGGAAGGGTCAGAGCAGACATGGACAACAGATAGAGATGCAACAGAAAGTCTAAGATAAAGAGAGAGACAGTGGCAATACTGAGAGTAGAGGGGAGGGGGTAGGGAGGGTGATGAAGAGAGAGACAGTAGAGATACTGAGAGGGGAGGGGATAGGGAGGGTGATGAAGAGAGAGACATTGGCGATACTGAGAGTAGAGGGGAGGGGGTAGGGAGGGTAATAAAGAGAGACAGTAGAGATACTGAGAGTAGAGGGGAGGGGTAGGGAGGGTGATGAAGAGAGAGACAGTTGAGATACTGAGAGTAGAGGGGAGGGGTAGGAGGGTGATGAAGAGAGAGACAGTAGAGATACTGAGAGTAGAGGGGAGGGGGTAGGGAGGATGTGAGAGAGAGACAGTAGAGATACTGAGAGTAGAGGGGGGGTAGGGAGGGTGATGAAGAGAGAGACAGTAGAGATACTGAGAGTAGAGGGGAGGGGATAGGGAGGATGATGAAGAGAGAGACAGTAGAGATACTGAGAGTAGAGGGGAGGGGGTAGGGAGGGTGATGAAGAGAGAGACAGTAGAGATACTGAGAGTAGTTGGGAGGGGGTAGGGAGGGTGATGAAGAGAGACAGTAGAGATACTGAGAGTAGAGGAGAGGGGGGTAGGGAGGGTAATGTGGGTGAGGGTATTTGGGGGGTTTAACAGACACACACTACACCTGCAGAGAAAGAATGAGTTGAGGGGTGAGGAAGGATTGGGGGTGAGGAAGGCTTGAGGGTGAGGGGTGGGTTGAGGGGTGGGGGTAGGGAGGATGATGAAGAGAGAGAGTAGAGATACTGAGAGTAGAGGGGAGGGGGTAGGGAGGGTGATGAAGAGAGAGACAGTTGAGATACTGAGAGTAGAGGGGAGGGGGTAGGGAGGGTGATGAAGAGAGAGACAGTGGGGATACTGAGAGTAGAGGGGAGAGGGTAGGGAGGGTGATGAAGAGAGAGACAGTAGATATACTGGGAGGGGGTAGGGAGGGTGATGAAGAGAGACAGTAGAGATACTGGGAGGGGTAGGGAGGGGTGATGAAGAGAGAGACAGTGGGGATACTGAGAGTAGAGGCGAGGGGGGGTAGGGAGGGTGATGAAGAGAGAGACAGTAGAGATACTGAGAGTAGAGGGGAGGGGTAGGGAGGGTGATGAAGAGAGATACAGTAGAGATACTGAGAGTAGAGGGGAGGGGGTAGGGAGGGTGATGAAGAGAGAGACAGTAGAGATACTGAGAGTAGAGGGGAGGGGATAGGGAGGGTGATGAAGAGAGAGACAGTAGAGATACTGAGAGTAGAGGGGGGGGTAGGGAGGGAAATGTGGGTGAGGGTATTTGGGGGAGGGGGTTTAACAGACACACACTACACCTGCAGAGAAAGAATGAGTTGAGGGGTGAGGAAGGATTGGGGGTGAGGAAGGCTTGAGGGTGAGGGTGGGGAGGGTAGGGTGGGGGGAGGATGATGAAGAGAGACAGTAGAGATACTGAGAGTAGAGGGGAGGGGGTAGGGAGGGTGATGAAGAGAGAGACAGTTGAGATACTGAGAGTAGAGGGGGGGGTAGGGAGGGTGATGAAGAGAGAGACAGTAGAGATACTGAGAGTAGAGGGAGGGGGTAGGGAGGGTGATGAAGAGAGAGACAGTAGAGATACTGAGAGTAGAGGGGAGGGGGTAGGGAGGGTGATGAAGAGAGACAGTAGAGATACTGAGAGAGAGGAGAGGGGTAGGGAGGGTAATGTGGGTGAGGGTATTTGGGGGGGTTAACAGACACACACTACACCTGCAGAGAAAGAATGAGTTGAGGGGTGAGGAAGGATTGGGGGTGAGGAAGGCTTGAGGGTGAGGGTGGGTTGAGGGTGGGGGTGGGGGGTAGGGGAGGATGATGAAAGAGAGACAGTTGAGATACTGAGAGTAGAGGGGAGGGGTAGGGAGGGTGGTGAAGAGAGACAGTGGGGATACTGAGAGTAGAGGGGAGGGTAGGGAGGGTGATGAAGAGAGAGACAGTAGAGATACTGGGAGGGGGTAGGGAGGGTGATGAAGAGAGAGACAGTAGAGATACTTGGAGGGAGGGGTAGGGGAGGGTGATGAAGAGAGAGACAGTTGAGATACTGAGAGTAGAGGGAGGGGGGAGGGTGATGAAGAGAGAGACAGTAGAGATACTGAGAGTAGAGGGGAGAGGGAGGGAGGGTGATGAAGAGAGAGACAGTAGAGATACTGAGAGTAGAGGGGAGGGGTAGGGAGGGTGATAAAGATAGAGACAGTAGAGATACTGAGAGGGTAGGAGGGTGATGAAGAGAGAGACAGTAGAGATACTGAGAGTAGAGGGAGGGGTAGGGAGGGAGATAAAGAGAGAGACAGTAGAGATACTGAGAGTAGAGGGAGGGGGTAGGGAGGGTGATGAAGAGAGAGACAGTAGAGATACTGAGAGTAGAGGGTGGGGGTAGGGAGGGTGATGAAGAGAGAGACAGTAGAGATACTGAGGTAGAGGGGAGGGTAGGAGGGTAAAGAGAGAGACAGTAGAGATACTGAGAGTAGAGGGAAGGGGGTAGGAGGAAATTTGGGGGGTTCTTTAACAGACACACACTACACCTGCAGAGAAAGAATGAGTTGAGGGGTGAGGAAGGATTGGGGTGAGGAAGGATTGGGGGTGAGGAAGGCTTGAGGGTGAGGGTGGGTTGAGGGTGAGGGTGCAGGGTAGGAGGATGATGAAGAGAGAGACAGTTGAGATACTGAGAGTAGAGGGGAGGGGGAGGGTGATGAAGAGAGATACAGAGATACTGAGAGTAGAGGGGAGGGGGTAGGGAGGGTGACAGTAGAGATACTGAGGTAGAGGGGAGGGATAGGGAGGGTGATGAAGAGAGAGACTGAGACTGAGTAGAGGGGAGGGGTAGGGGAGGGAAATGTGGGGTGAGGGCATTTTGGGGGAGGGGGGACAGGGGGAATAGGAGGGTGATGAAGGCTTGAGAGAGAGAGAGACTGAGAGTAGAGGGAGGTAGGGACTGGGAGACAGTGAGATACTGGAGTAGGGGGGAGGGTTAGAGAGAGAGACAGTAGAGATACTGAGAGTAGAGGAGGAGGGAATGAGGGAGGGTGATGAAGGAGAGACAGTAGAGATACTGAGAGTAGAGGGAGGGGGTAGGGAGGGTGATGAAGAGAGACAGTAGGAAAGGGAGATTTGGGGAGGGTTTAACAGACACACACTACACCTGCAGAGAAAGAATGAGTTGAGGGGAGGAGGAAGGATTGGGGGTGAGGAAGGCTTGGGGGTGAGGGTGGGGTTGAGGGTGGGGGTGGGTAGGGAGGATGATGAAGAGAGAGACAGTAGAGATACTGAGAGTAGAGGGGAGGGGTAGGGAGGGTGATGAGAGAGAGACAGTGGGGATACTGAGAGTAGAGGAGAGGGGTAGGGAGGTGATGAAGAGAGAGACAGTTGAGATACTGAGGAGGGAGGTAGGGGAGGGTGATGAAGAGAGACAGTAGAGATACTGAGAGTAGAGGGGAGGGGGTAGGGAGGTGATGAAGAGAGACAGTAGAGATACTGAGAGTAGAGGGAGAGGGGGTAGGGAGGGTAATGAAGGGAGAGGGTATTTGGGGGGGGGGTAGGAGGATGAAGAGGAGTACACCTGCAGAGAAAGAATGAGTTGAGGGGTGAGGAAGGATTGGGGGTGAGGAAGGGTAGGGAGGGGGATGAGAGGTGGATACTGAGGGTGAGGGGGGGGTAGGGAGGATGATGAAGAGAGACAGTTGAGATACTGAGAGTAGAGGGGAGGGGGTAGGGAGGGTGATGAAGAGAGAGACAGTAGGGATACTGAGAGTAGAGGGGAGAGGGTAGGGAGGGTGATGAAGAGAGAGACAGTAGAGATACTGAGGGAGGGAGGGGGTAGGGAGGGTGATGAAGAGAGAGACAGTAGAGATACTGAGGGGAGGGGGTAGGGAGGGTGATGAAGAGAGAGACAGTAGAGATACTGAGAGTAGAGGGGAGGGGGTAGGGACTGAAGAGAGAGACAGTAGAGACACTGAGAGTAGAGGGGAGGGGAGGGAGGGTGATAAAGAGAGAGACAGTAGAGATGGGTTGAGTGAGGGGAGGGTAGGGTGGGTGATGAAGAGAGAGACAGTTGAGATACTGAGAGTAGAGGGGAGGGGGTAGGGAGGGTGATGAAAGAGAGACAGTTGAGATACTGAGAGTAGAGGGGAGGGGGTAGGGAGGGTGATGAAGAGAGAGACAGTAGAGATACTGGGAGGGGGTAGGGAGGGTGATGAAGAGAGAGACAGTAGAGATAATTGAGAGAGGGAGGGTAGGGAGGGTGATGAAGAGAGAGACAGTAGAGATACTGAGAGTAGAGGGGAGGGGTAGGAGGGTGATGAAGAGAGAGACAGTAGAGATACTGAGAGTAGAGGGGGTAGGGGAGGGTGATGAAGAGAGACAGTAGAGATTTGGAGTAGAGGGTAGGTAGGGAGGGTGATGAAGAAGAGACAGTAGAGATACTGAGAGTAGAGGGGAGGGGTAGGGAGGGTGATAAAGATAGAGACAGTAGAGATACTGAGAGTAGAGGGGAGGGGGAGGGGAGGGTGATGAGAAGACTGAGAGACAGTAGAGATACTGAGGAGTAGAGGGAGGGGGTAGGGAGGGGATACTGAGGAGTAGAGGGGTGAAGAGTAGGGGGGGTAGGGAGGGTGATGAAGAGAGAGACAGTAGAGATACTGAGAGTAGAGGGAGGGGTAGGGAGGGTGATGAAGAGAGAGACAGTAGAGATACTGAGAGTAGAGGGGAGGGGTAGGGAGGGTGATGAAGAGAGAGACAGTAGAGATACTGAGAGTAGATGGGAGGGGGTAGGGAGGGTGATGAAGAGAGACAGTAGAGATACTGAGAGTAGAGGGGGAGGGGTGATGGGAGGGTAATACTGGGTGAGGGTAGGGGGGGAGGGTTTAACAGACACACACTACACCTGCAGAGAAAGAATGAGTTGAGGGGTGAGGAAGGATTGGGGGTGAGGAAGGGGTGGTGAAGAGAGGTGGGTGAGGGGAGTAGAGGGGAGGGGTAGGGAGGGTGATGAAGAGAGAGACAGTGAGATACTGAGAGTAGAGGGGAGGGGGTAGGGAGGGTGATGAAGAGAGAGACAGGATACTGAGAGTAGAGGGGAGAGGGTAGGGAGGGTGATGAAGAGAGAGACAGTAGAGATACTGAGAGTAGAGGGGGTAGGGAGGGTGATGAAGAGAGAGACAGTAGAGATACTGGGAGGGGGTAGGGAGGGTGATGAAGAGAGAGACAGTGGGGGATACTGAGAGTAGAGGCGAGGGGGTAGGGAGGGTGATGAAGAGAGAGACAGTAGAGATACTGAGAGGAGGGGAGGGGGTAGGGAGGGTGATGAAGAGAGAGACAGTTGAGATACTGAGAGTAGAGGGGAGGGGGTAGGGAGGGTGATGAAGAGAGAGACAGTAGAGATACTGAGAGTAGATGGGAGGGGGTAGGGAGGGTGATGAAGAGAGACAGTAGAGATACTGAGAGTAGAGGAGAGGGGGTAGGGAGGGTAATATGGGTGAGGGTATTTGGGGGTTTAACAGACACACACTACACCTGCAGAGAAAGAATGAGTTGAGGGGTGAGGAAGGATTGGGGGTGAGGAAGGCTTGAGGGTGAGGGTGGGTTGAGGGGTGAGGGTGCGGGGTAGGGAGGATGATGAAGAGAGAGACAGTTGAGATACTGAGAGTAGAGGGGAGGGTAGGGAGGGTGATGAAGAGAGAGACAGTAGAGATACTGAGGGAGGGGAGGGAGGGGTGATGAAGAGAGAGACAGTATAGATACTGGGAGGGGTAGGGAGGGTGATGAAGAGAGAGACAGTGGGGATACTGAGGGAGGGGGTAGGGAGGGTGATGAAGAGAGAGACAGTAGAGATACTGAGGAGGGAGGGGTAGGGAGGGTGATGAAGAGAGAGACAGGAGATACTGAGGGAGGGGGTAGGGAGGGTGATGAAGAGAGAGACAGTAGAGATACTGAGAGAGTAGGGGGATGGGGGTAGGAGTAGAGGGGGTGATGAAGAGAGAGACAGTAGAGATACTGAGAGTAGAGGGGAGGGTAGGGAGGGTGATGAAGAGAGAGACAGTAGAGATACTGAGAGTAGAGGGGAGGGGGTAGGGAGGGTGATGAAGAGAGAGACAGTAGAGATACTGAGAGTAGAGGGGAGGGGGTAGGGAGGGTGATAAAGATAGAGACAGAGAGATACTGAGAGTAGAGGGAGGGGGTAGGGAGGGTGATGAAGAGAGAGACAGTAGAGATACTGAGAGTAGAGGGAGGGGTAGGGAGGGTGATAAAGAGAGAGACAGTAGAGATACTGAAAGTAGAGGGGAGGGTAGGAGGGTGATGAAAGAGAGACACAGAGATACTGAGAGTAGAGGGGAGGGGGTAGGGAGGGTAATAAAGAGAGACAGTAGAGATACTGAGAGGAGGGAGGGGGTAGGGAGGGTGATGAAAGAGAGAGACAGTAGGGGATACTGAGAGGAGAGGGGTAGGGAGGGTGATGAAGAGAGAGACAGTGGGGATACTGAGAGTAGAGGGAGGGGTAGGGAGGGTGATGAAGAGAGAGACAGTAGAGATACTGAGAGTAGAGGGAGGGGTAGGGAGGGTGATGAAAGAGAGAGACAGTAGAGATACTGAGAGTAGAGGGAGGGGGTAGGGAGGGTGATGAAGAGAGAGACAGTAGAGATACTGAGAGTAGAGGGGAGGGGGTAGGGAGGGTGATAAAGAGAGAGACAGTAGAGATACTGAGAGTAGAGGGAGGGGGTAGGGAGGGTGATGAAGAGAGAGACAGTAGAGATACTGAGAGTAGAGGGGGGGTAATGAAGAGAGACAGTAGAGATACTGAGAGTAGAGGGGAGGGGTAGGGAGGGTGATGAAGAGAGAGACAGTAGAGATACTGAGAGTAGAGGGGAGGGTAATGAAGAGAGAGTCAGTAGAGATACTGAGAGTAGAGGGGAAGGGGTAGGGAGGGTGATGAAGAGAGAGACAGTAGAGATACTGAGAGTAGAGGGGAGGGTAATGAAGAGAGAGACAGTAGAGATACTGAGAGTAGAGGGGGGGGGGAGTTGAACAGACACACACTACACCTGCAGAGACAGAAGAATGAGTTGAGGGGTGAGGAAGGGTTGAGGGTGAGGGTGGGTTGAGTGTGAGGAAGGGTTGAGGGTGAGGGTGGGTTGAGGATGAGGAAGGGTTGAGGGTGAGGAAGGGTTGAGGGTGAGGGTATTTTTTTGGGGGGGGGGGGTTGAACAGACACACTACACCTGCAGAGACAGAAGAATGAGTTGAGGGGTGAAGAAGGATTGGGGATGAGGGTGGCTTGAGGGTGAGGAAGGATTGGGGATGAGGAAGGGTTGAGGGTGGGTTGAGGGTGGGGCGTAGGGGCTATGCTTTGCTAACCCTAGCAGGACTTCTCCTCCAGAACTCTGGATCATTGAGGTACAGAATTGTTACTGTTATTATTGTGTAATTGCCATGTTCCTGTGTAATTACCATAATAATTACCATGTTACTGTGTAATTACCATAATAATTACCATGTTACTGTATAATTACCATGTTACAGTGTAATTACTATGTTAGTGTAAATACCATGTTCCTGGGTAATTACCATAATAATTACTGTGTTCCTGGGTAATTACCATAATAATTACCATGTTCCAGTGTAATTACCATAATAATTACTGTGTTACTGTGTAATTACCATAATAATTACCATGTTCCTGGGTAATTACCATCATAATTACCATGTTCCTGGGTACTTACCATAATAATTACCGTGTTACAGTGTAATTACCATAATAATTACCACATTACAGTGTGATTACCATAATAATTACTGTGTTACTGGGTAATTACCATAATAATTACTGTGTTACGGGGTAATTACCATAATAATTACTGTGTTCCTGGGTAATTACCATAATAATTACCATGTTACTGGGTAATTACCATAATAATTACCAGGTTACTGGGTAATTAACATAACAATTACCATGTTACTGGGTAATTACCATAACAATTACCATGTTACTGGGTAATTAACATACCAATTACCATGTTACTGGGTAATTACCATAATAATTACCATGTTACTGGGTAATTACCATGTTACTGGGTAATTACCATAATAATTACCATGTTACTGGGTAATTACCATAATAATTACCATGTTACTGGGTAATTACCATAATAATTACTGTGTTACGGGGTAATTACCATAATAATTACTGTGTTACGGGGTAATTACCATAATAATTACCATATTACTGGGTAATTACCATATTACTGGGTAATTACCATCATAATTACCATGTTACTGGGTAATTACCATAATAATTACCATATTACTGGGTAATTACCATATTACTGGGTAATTACCATCATAATTACCATGTTACTGGGTAATTACCATAATAATTACCACGTTACAGTGTGATTACCATAATAATTACCATGTTACTGGGTAATTACCATCATAATTACCATGTTACTGGGTAATTACCATCATAATTACCATGTTACTGGGTAATTACCATAATAATTACCATATTACTGGGTAATTACCATCATAATTTCCATGTTACTGGGTAATTACCATCATAATTACCATGTTACTGGGTAATTACCATCATAATTACCATGTTACTGGGTAATTACCATCATAATTACCATGTTACTGGGTAATTACCATAATAATTACCATATTACTGGGTAATTACCATCATAATTACCATGTTACTGGGTAATTACCATCATAATTACCATGTTACTGGGTAATTACCATCATAATTACCATGTTACTGGGTAATTACCATAATAATTACCATATTACTGGGTAATTGCCATCATAATTACTGTGTTACTGGGTAATTACCATAATAATTACCACGTTACAGTGTGATTACCATAATAATTACCATGTTACTGGGTAATTACCATAATAATTACTGTGTTACTGCTTACTTTGTTGTTATGTCGACTTCTCTGCTCTTGTGTATATAATATAACGGTGTTATGTTGTGTTACTAAGGCTCATTGTTGCTATGTAGTTGTGTAACCTTGTACGTGATAGTAAGGAATCCTTGTTTCCCACCATGAAATCAGCATTTGAAAATCCTGTCAAAGTTGCTGCTCTGATCTGAGTGAATGCACGCAGAGGCCTGTTTATTAGGCACTTAAATGGAAGAAAATGGACTGAATCCTGGAGGGATTATCTGAACTTGTCCCAGAATGTTTCCGTTTATCCACTGGAAAACGTTTTGCCACAGTGTGCCCTAATGAACACAACCCAGTAGCTGTTCCAATGTCTAAACATCCACGAACATAATAGACAAAGGATCATCGACGAGGGGCTGTGCGTTCTAGGGGAAATAATGAACGGCGTTGGAAGGTGTTATCTACGACTCGTAGCTGGCGGAGGGCTGAACTAACCTTCCACTGAGGTACATTATCTTCCAGAGAATGCATAGAGCCCTGAGTTCATTATCCATTTTATACCATGCCTATAATGGAACAAATTTACCACTAGAAAATGTTTCTTTTTTTTGCTGGTAGAAATGTGTTCAACATCCACTGCAGTAGCTAGCTTGTTTACTTGATAGCTACAGGTGGTTTGCACACTTGCTTTGGTAAACAAACCATCAGTCCAACTATCCAATCAGAATTTAGTATTCAACAATTCCATGGTATAAAACAGAAATAACCCATAAAGTTCTACTATACACACGAATGAACTATATAATGAACCATTGTTGCTTGTAAGAGAACACTTAGACAGGCACCATATTATGGTGTGAATAAAGTGTATTTTTTTGTATGGATGGATGTGTGTACATTTCTGGGGGTTAGTAAGAGGTGAGAAATGTTATTAGACAATCAGTGCAGGGTAGAGAGGAGAAGGAAGTGGGGAGAAGAGGAGGGGAGAGGAGAGAGGAGGGGAGAGGAGAGGGGAAGGAGAGGAGAGGGGTAATGCGAGGAGAGGGGTAAGGAGAGAAGAGAGGAGGGGAGAGGAGAGAGGAGGGGGGAGGAGAGGGGAAGGGGAAGGAGAGGAGAGGGGTAATGCGAGGAGAGGGGTAAGGAGAGAAGAGAGGAGGGGGAGAGGAAAAGAGGTAAGAAGAGGAGAGGGAAGGGAAGGGTTAAGGAGAGGAGAGGGAAGGGTTAAGGAGAGGAGAGGGAAGGGTTAAGGAGAGGAGAGGGGTAAGGAGAGGAGAGGGAAGAGTTAAGGAGAGGAGAGGGGTATAAGGAGATGAGAGGGGTAGGGAGAGGAGAGGGAAGAGTTAAGGAGAGGAGAGGGGAGGGGTAATGAGAGAGGAGAGGGAAGAGTTAAGGAGAGGAGAGGGGTAAGGAGAGGAGAGGGGAGGGGTAATGAGAGGAGAGGGAAGAGTTAAGGAGAGGAGAGGGGTAAGGGGAGGAGAGGGGAGGGTTAAGGAGAGGAGAGGAGAGGGGTAGGGAGAGGAGAGGGAAGAGTTAAGGAGAGGAGAGGGAATGGGTAAGGAGAAGAGAGGGAAGGGTTAAGGAGAAGAGAGGGAAGGGGTAAGGAGAGGAGGGGGTAGGGAGAAGGGAGGGGTAAGGAGAGTGGAGGAGAGGGGAGGGGTAAGGAGAGGGAAAGGTTAATGAGAGGAGAGGGGTAAGGAGAGTGGAGGGGTAAGGAGAGGGGTAAGGAGAGAGATTGGAGGGGAGGGGTAAGGAAAGGAGAGGGGAGGGGTAAGGAGAGGTGATTGGAGGAGAGGGCAGGGTTAAGGAGAGGAGAGGGGCAAGGAGAGTAGAGTGGAGAGTTAAGGAGAAGAGAGTGCAGGAGAGGGGATGGGTGAGGAGGGGGAGGGGTAAGGAGAGTAGAGTGGAGAGTTAAGGAGAAGAGAGTGCAGGAGAGGGGATGGGTGAGGAGAGGAGAGTGGAGAGTTAAGGAGAAGAGAGTGCAGGAGAGGGGATGTTTAAGGAGAGGAGAGGGGAGGAGAGGAGATGAAATCAAACATATAGAGACTTCTTGTCTGGATAGTGTGTGTGTGTGTGTGTTGATTTTTGACAGAGACTGCTGATGAGAGATTTAGAGTAGGAGTCCAGACTGCAGACTCAGCTCAGAGACAGAGACAGGGGGGCTAGAGGCATAATCTGGCATGTGTGTGTGTGTGTGCGTGTGTGTGCACATGCATGTGTGTGTCTCACACTGGTGTGATGTGCTGACCGGCGGTGTAACGTGTTTGAAGGCTTCCAGACTGTGTTGGGAGACGCCACCAAGAGATCAGAACATCAAACGAACTGACGCTACCATGGCAACACAGACAGACAGACGGATGGAGGAACAGTCAGACCGACAGACAGACAGGCAGACAGACAGAGACCTACTACACACAGAAGTTTTTTTTTTTGTCATTTTGAGTTCAATTGATCTCTATGTTGACCTCTATTGACCTTTATTTTGACCTTTTATGTTTGAGTTAAATACAGAAAATACCCACTAAGTTAGTCATCAACTTGTAAAATCTTTATTCAGGCAAAGAGTTGAAACAGAGGACTGAAGACACAGGGATGTGTTTACATTAGGATGTGTGATTGATTATGGTGTTATATATATGTGTTTACATTAGGATGTGTGATTGATTATGGTGTTATGCAGTGGGATTTAGGCTTTGTTGCAGCGTGGCTGTCAGATAAGGGTTAGGATTGTCTTTGTTGCAGCGTGGCTGTCAGATAAGGGTTAGGATTGTCTTTGTTGCAGCGTGGCTGTCAGATAAGGGTTAGGATTGTCTTTGTTGCAGCGTGGCTGTCAGATAAGGGTTAGGATTGTCTTTGTTGCAGCGTGGCTGTCAGATAAGGGTTAGGATTGTCTTTGTTGCAGCGTGGCTGTCAGATAAGGGTTAGGATTGTCTTTGTTGCAGCGTGGCTGTCAGATAAGGGTTAGGATTGTCTTTGTTGCAGCGTGGCTGTCAGATAAGGGTTAGGATTGTCTTTGTTGCAGCGTGGCTGTCAGATAAGGGTTAGGATTGTCTTTGTTGCAGCGTGGCTGTCAGATAAGGGTTAGGATTGTCTTTGTTGCAGCGTGGCTGTCAGATAAGGGTTAGGATTGTCTTTGTTGCAGCGTGGCTGTCAGATAAGGGTTAGGATTGTCTTTGTTGCAGCTTCTTTAACAATGTCCATGACAGAAGCAGTTTAAATAAATAAAACGGCACAAAAACACATTTGATATAATACATACATAATATTTCTACCGGCGTTATTCAGACCTGGACTCGGATAAAGTGCCATACCTGTCACGCCTTGGTCATAGTATTTTGTGTTTTCGTTATATATTTGGTCAGGCCAGGGTGTGACATGGGTTTATTTTGTTGTGTTTCGTATTGGGGTTTTGTAGGCATTGGGATTGCGGCTGAGTAGGGGTGTAGCATAGGTTTGGCTGCCTGAGGCGGTTCTCAATCAGAGTCAGGTGATTCTCGTTGTCTCTGATTGGGAACCATATTTAGGTAGCCGGGGTTTCACTGTGTATTTTGGTGTGTGATTGTTCCTGTCTCTGTGTAGTGTTCACCAGATAGGCTGTAATAAGTTTTCACGTTCCGTTTGTTGTTTTTGTATATATATATAGTTGTTATTTCATGTATCGTGCGATTTTCATTAAAGAACATGAGTAACCACCACGCTGCATTTTGGTCCGCTCCTCTTTCAACAGACGAACGCCGTTATAATACCATCCCATCTTTTTACAAATGTTACGGTCCTTTTCATCATCTGATCACTGGGTTTAATTGTTTGAGGAGAATGGCCACAGTGTTCTGATTTAGTATCTGTACGCTATTCAATATTAAATGTCTATGAGGTGTTTTGTTTTCTTTGTAAACTGTGTGTTTTGAAGAGGCATACTGATTTGGTGGCGACAGAAGAGAGTGTGTTTTATGTCAATAACCGTGTGTTTTTGTAATGAGGCTTTAATAAGTGCTGTTCTGTAGGAGTAAAATAACCAAACACCACATGCTTTAAACCTTCCTGACTGACTGACTGACTGACTGACTGGTTATTTCAGTTTGTTACCCACACAGGTTTCCAGCCCATAATATAATTAGTGTTGACAGAATGTATAAACTGTTCAGATGTCCTCATTGGCTGATTTTTACTGCTTCCTGGTCTCTTCGTGACATCTCTGTCCAGGGTTTCCCGAACTCGGGAGACCGGGAGGGAAGTATGAATTCAGAGAAAGAGAGATGGGATGGTGGAGGGAGGGAGGGAGGGAGGGAGGGAGAGGGAGGGAGGGAGAGGGAGAGGGAGACAGAGAGACAGAGAGACAGAGTAAGAGCGAGACAGAGAGAGAGAGCGAGCGAGAGAAAGAGAGACAGAGTAAGAGCGAGACAGAGAGAGAGAGACAGAGAGACAGAGTAAGAGCGAGACAGAGAGAGAGAGAGAGACAGAGAGACAGAGACAGAGTAAGAGCGAGACAGAGAGAGAGAGAGAGAGAGAGACAGAGAGAGAGAGAGAGCGAGAGAGAGACAGAGTAAGAGCGAGACAGAGAGAGAGAGAGAGACAGAGAGACAGAGACAGAGTAAGAGCGAGACAGAGAGAGAGAGAGAGAGACAGAGTAAGAGCGAGACAGAGAGAGAGAGAGAGAGAGAGAGAGAATGTTCCCCGAGTGGGTTTTTTCCCACCACTGTGTGATAAATAGCACTGAGGCTCCATGAGACTCCATTATACATCGAAATGCATTTGGGTTCATCTTCCCATTCTAAAATATCAGCTTAATGACCTTAAATATTTGTTACCATTATGATATGGAGATGGTTAATGGAGGCGGTCAGGGCTTGTAAGTAAGCATTTCACAGTAAGGTCAACAACACCTGTTCTATTCTGCGACAAATACAATTTGATTTGATAACATTGTGCCACCAGTAGGAGTGGTAACACCAATGACAGTAACTGTCACGTTCTGACCATAGTTCTTTTGTGTTTTCTTTGTTTTCGTGTTGGTCAGGACGTGAACTGAGTGGGCATTCTATGTTTTGTGTTTCTATGTTGGGTTTGTTGTTTGGCCTGATATGGTTCTCAATCAGAGGCAGGTGTTTGTCATTGTCTCTGATTGGGAACCATATTTAGGTAGCCTGTTTGGTGTTGGGGTTTGTGGGTGGTTGTCTTCTGTCTGTGTCTATGCACTGTTTCGGTTTTCACATTTGTTGTTTTGTAGTGTTCTCATTTATCGTCTATATTAAACATGTTGAACACTAACCATTCTGCATTTTGGTCCTCCTCTCCTTCAACGGAAGAAAAACGTTACAGTAACACCAATGACACATTTTTGGTAATTGAGGATTTTTCTTAAAATGGAGCACACAGATGCTCAAATCAAAGGAAATTAAACTTTTAAGAATAATTTGCCAAAATGATATTATCACAGTGTAATTTCCCCTCATTTAAATTGAGTAACACTAATGACACCTTTAATTTAGACATTCCAAATGATCAATGTATGACACAAAAGGGTGTGATCAGCTAATGGTTTTTTAAATATATCTTTGTAATGAGTGATTTTCAAGCCGGCAACAGTAATGACATATAACTTAGGGACCCATTATATTTATAAAATGTTATTTATTTATTTAATTTATTTCCCCTTTATTTAACCAGGTAGGCAAGTTGAGAACACCTTTATTTAACCAGGTAGGCAAGTTGAGAGCAAGTTCTCATTTACAATTGCGACCTGGCCAAGATAAAGCAAAGCATTTCGACACATACAACGACACAGAGTTACACATGGAGTAAAACTAACATACAGTCAATAATACAGTATAAACAAGTCTATATACAATGTGAGCAAATGAGGTGAGAAGGGAGGTAAAGGCAAAAAAAGGCCATGGTGGCAAAGTAAATACAATATAGCAAGTAAAACACTGGAATGGTAGATTTGCAGTGGAAGAATGTGCAAAGTAAAGATAGAAATAATGGGGTGCAAAGGAGCTAAATAAATACATAAATACAGTAGGGGAAGAGGTAGTTGTTTGGGCTAAATTATAGATGGTCTATGTACAGGTGCAGTAATCTGTGAGCTGCTCTGACAGCTGGTGCTTAAAGCTAGTGAGGGAGATAAGTGTTGTTTTTTTAATAGCCTTCATTTTTGTTGTTGACCTATACAATGTATCAAATACTTTTGTTTACTTTCTAGCATTCAAAATAATACATAGATATCTATAAATCCCAAACATGTCGTGCTACTCATTACAATTTGCTTGCCCTACACTAAGTACTTAAAAACTATGCTTTATCATTGATAAACAGTCATAAACCAAAACATGTGACAAGGTAACTATTTGTCATGTTAAAGTGTTGTTTGTGGTTGCAAAGGCAATTAAGGGCCACTGCAAATGCCACCGTAGTTAAAGAATGTCCCTTTACGTATACATGCATGTTAAATGTAATGTCAAATCATTTAGATTGGATACATGTGGATTCATACTGTATAATATGTGGGCAGCAGATTATAACTAAGTTATTGTCTTTGGAGCATTCTTGATGTTGCTCACCCAGCACATTAGTTACAACAGTCCGAGTGTCACCTTCTCTTCCGACATCTCTGGAAACAGCTCCATACCCAGGGTGCAATGCAGGAGAAAGCCACAAACCACTAACGTTGTCAATCCCAAGTGAAAACATAGAGAGGAATACAAACTCTTAACAGGCCTGACAACAAGCCACTTTATGTTGATAGAAGCCTTAAAAATGACAACAACAAATAGCTGTTATGAACATTCAGCTATTGTACATATTTAAATAGCTGTTATGAACATAAAGGACTAGTTCAGCTATTGTACATATTTGTAACGACGTTCGTCTGTTGAAGGAGAGGACCGAAATGCAGCGTGGTGGTTACTCATGTTCTTTAATGTAGAAAAATAGCGATACATGAAATAACAAAATAAATACAAAAACGACAAACGAAACGATAAAACCTAATTACAGCCTATCTGGTGAATACTACACAGAGACAGGAACAATCACCCACAAACACACAGTGAAACCCAGGCTACCTAAATATGGTTCCCAATCAGAGACAACGAGAATCACCTGACTCTGATTGAGAACCGCCTCAGGCAGCAAAGCCTATGCTAGACACCCCTACTCAGCCACAATCCCCAATACGACAATACAATAACCCATGTCACACCCTGGCCTGACCAAATAACTAAAGAAAACACAAAATACTAAGACCAAGGCGTGACAATATTTAAATATTTAAATAGCTGTTATGAACATAAAGGACTAGTTCAGCAATTGTACGTATTTAAATAGCTGTTATGAACATAAAGGACTAGTTCAGCTATTGTACGTATTTAAATAGCTGTTATGAACATAAAGGACTAGTTCAGCAATTGTACATATTTAAATATTTTTTTCCATACCTTGAAAGCAGTCTGTGAACAAGGAGGGACAACAATCCGCACTTTGGTTAGCCACTGCAAACAATTATTGTAACTGAAAAATAGCTGAAATATCCCTTTAAGATGGAGAGACAAGGTCCTCTCTGGAGATAATGCTGTGATGGTCATGGTGAACTGTGGTCATGGTGAACTGTGGTCATGGTGAACGGTGGTCATGGTGAACGGTGGTCATGGTGAACGGTGGTCATGGTGAACGGTGGTCATGGTGAACGGTGGTCATGGTGAACGGTGGTCATGGTGAACTGTGGTCATGGTGAACGGTGGTCATGGTGAACGGTGGTCATGGTGAACGGTCATGGTGAACGGTGGTCATGGTGAACTGTGGTCATGGTGAACGGTGGTCATGGTGAACGGTGGTCATGGTGAACTGTGGTCATGGTGAACGGTGGTCATGGTGAACGGTGGTCATGGTGAACTGTGGTCATGGTGAACGGTGGTCATGGTGAACGGTGGTCATGGTGAACTGTGGTCATGGTGAGTCTGCTGCTCCTCTGTCTGTAGTCTGGAAGTCTGCTGCTCCTCTGTCTGGTGGTCATGGTGAACGGTGGTCATTTTGGTGAACTGTGGTCATGGTGAACTGTGGTCATGGTGAACGGTGGTCATGGTGAACTGTGGTCATGGTGAACGGTGGTCATGGTGAACGGTGGTCATGGTGAACTGTGGTCATGGTGAACGGTGGTCATGGTGAACGGTGGTTAACTGTACTCACCTCTGATGGTGAAGGGTCCTCTGCTGCTCCCCTGTCTGTAGTCTGGAAGTCTGCTGCTCCCCTGTCTGTAGTCTGGAAGTCTGCTGCTCCTCTGTCTGTAGTCTGGAAGTCTGCTGCTCCTCTGTCTGTAGTCTGGAAGTCTGCTGCTCCTCTGTCTGTAGTCTGGAAGTCTGCTGCTCCTCTGTCTGTAGTCTGGAAATCTGCTGCTCCTCTGTCTGTAGTCTGGAAATCTGCTGCTCCTCTGTCCTCTGGAAGTCTGCTCCTCTGTCTGGAAATCTGCTGCTCCTCCTCTGTCTGCTCCTCTGTCTGTAGTCTGGAAGTCTGCTGCTCCTCTGTCTGCTGCTCCTCTGTCTGTGCTGCTCCTCTGTCTGAAGTCTGTCTGCTCCTCTGTCTGTAGTCTGGAAGTCTGCTGCTCCTCTGTCTGTAGTCTGAAGTCTGCTGCTCCTCTGTCTGTAGTCTGGAAGTCTGCTGCTCCTCTGGAAGTCTGCTGCTCCTCTGTCTGTCTGTCTGTAGTCTGGAAGTCTGCTGCTCCTCTGTCTGTAGTCTGGAAGTCTGCTCCTCTGTCTGTAGTCTGGAAGTCTGCTGCTCCTCTGTCTAGTCTGGAAGTCTGCTGCTCCTCTGTCTGTAGTCTGGAAGTCTGCTGCTCCTCTGTCTGTAGTCTGGAAGTCTGCTGCTCCTCTGTCTGTAGTCTGAAGTCTGCTGCTCCTCTGTCTGTAGTCTGGAAGTCTGCTGCTCCTCTGTCTGTAGTCTGGAAGTCTGCTGCTCCTCTGTCTGTAGTCTGGAAGTCTGCTGCTCCTCTGTCTGTAGTCTGGAAGTCTGCTGCTCCTCTGTCTGTAGTCTGGAAGTCTGCTGCTCCTCTGTCTGTAGTCTGGAAGTCTGCTGCTCCTCTGTCTGTAGTCTGGAAGTCTGCTGCTCCTCTGTCTGTAGTCTGGAAGTCTGCTGCTCCTCTGTCTGTAGTCTGGAAGTCTGCTGCTCCTCCTCTGTCTGTAGTCTGGAAGTCTGCTGCTCCTCTGTCTGTAGTCTGGAAGTCTGCTGCTCCTCTGTCTGTAGTCTGGAAGTCTCTGCTCCTCTGAAGAAGTCTGCTGCTCCTCTGTCTGTAGTCTGGAAGTCTGCTGCTCCTCTGTCTGTAGTCTGGAAGTCTGCTGCTCCTCTGTCTGTAGTCTGGAAGTCTGCTGCTCCCTGTCTGTCTGGAAGTCTGCTGTCTGTCTGTAGTCTGGAAGTCTGCTGCTCCTCTGTCTGTAGTCTGGAAGTCTGCTGTCTCTGGAAGTCTCTGTCTGTAGTCTGGAAGTCTGCTGCTCCTCTGTCTGTAGTCTGGAAGTCTGCTGCTCCTCTGTCTGTAGTCTGGAAGTCTGCTGCTCCTCTGTCTGTAGTCTGGAAGTCTGTCTGGAAGTCTGCTGCTCCTCTGTCTGTAGTCTGGAAGTCTGCTGCTCCTCTGTCTGTAGTCTGGAAGTCTGCTGCTCCTCTGTCTGCTGCTCCTCTGTCTGTAGTCTGGAAGTCTGTCTGCTGCTGCTCCCTGTCTGTAGTCTGGAAGTCTGCTGCTCCTCTGTCTGTAGTCTGGAAGTCTGCTGCTCCTCTGTCTGTAGTCTGGAAGTCTGCTGCTCCTCTGTCTGTAGTCTGGAAGTCTGCTGCTCCTCTGTCTGTAGTCTGAAGTCTGCTGCTCCTCTGTCTGTAGTCTGGAAGTCTGCTGCTCCTCTGTCTGTAGTCTGGAAGTCTGCTGCTCCTCTGTCTGTAGTCTGCTGCTCCTCTGTCTGTAGTCTGGAAGTCTGCTGCTCCTCTGTCTGTAGTCTGGAAGTCTGCTGCTCCTCTCTGTCTGGAAGTCTGCTGCTCCTCTGTCTGTAGTCTGCTCCTCTGTCTGTAGTCTGGAAGTCTGCTGCTCCTCTGTCTGTAGTCTGAAGTCTGCTGCACCTCTGTCTGTAGTCTGGAAGTCTGCTGCTCCTCTGTCTGTAGTCTGGAAGTCTGCTGCTCCTCTGTCTGTAGTCTGGAAGTCTGCTGCTCCTCTGTCTGTAGTCTGGAAGTCTGCTGCTCCTCTGTCTGTAGTCTGGAAGTCTGCTGCTCCTCTGTCTGTAGTCTGGAAGTCTGCTGCTCCTCTGTCTGTGGAAGTCTGGAAGTCTGCTGCTCCTCTGTCTGTAGTCTGGAAGTCTGCTGCTCCTCTGTCTGTAGTCTGAAGTCTGCTGCTCCTCTGTCTGTAGTCTGGAAGTCCTCTGTCTGTAGTCTGGAAGTCTGCTGCTCCTCTGTCTGTAGTCTGGAAGTCTGCTGCTCCTCTGTCTGTAGTCTGGAAGTCTGCTGCTCCTCTGTCTGTAGTCTGGAAGTCTGCTGCTCCTCTGTCTGTAGTCTGGAAGTCTGCTGCTCCTCTGTCTGTAGTCTGGAAGTCTGCTGCTCCTCTGTCTGTAGTCTGGAAGTCTGCTGCTCCTCTGTCTGTAGTCTGGAAGTCTGCTGCTCCTCTGTCTGTAGTCTGGAAGTCTGCTGCTCCTCTGTCTCCTCTGTCCCTCTGTAGTCTGGAAGTCTGCTGCTCCTCTGTCTGTAGTCTGGAAGTCTCTGTAGTCTGGAAGTCTCTGTCTGTCTGTAGTCTGGAAGTCTGCTGCTCCTCTGTCTAGGAAGTCTGCTGCTCCTCTGTCTGTAGTCTGGAAGTCTGCTGCTCCTCTGTCTGCTGCTCCTCTGTCTGTAGTCTGGAAGTCTGCTGCTCCTCTGTCTGTAGTCTGGAAGTCTGCTGCTCCTCTGTCTGTAGTCTGGAAGTCTGCTGCTCCTCTGTCTGTAGTCTGGAAGTCTGTTTCAGTGTGTTTGTCGATCCACTGTTTTATAGCAGACATTCAATACTTTACACAAATCCAGACATTGGGCTCATTGTTCATCTTTAGTAAATAACTTATTTTGTTTCTTTGTATCATTGATTTGTATTTGCCAGAAGCTGTGTACACCGTTGTATTAAAATACTTGATCATCTCAGGGGAGCGTTCAGTTTGGTTCAACGTTTGCTACGTTGAGTAACGGTTTGTACTGAATGACACGTTTCCCAAAAACGGTGCGCAATGTTCTTCAACAGCCTTTGAAGCCCTGATTTGTTTTTGTATATTACAGGAAATTAGATTTAAAACTGCAAATTGTCCTCTCAGCCTCATGTCAAAATCTGTAGAATATCAGGAAATAAGCTCTAAAACAGCTAAATGTCCTCTCAGCCTCATGACAAAATCTGTGGAATATCAGGAAATAATCTATAAAACTGCTAAACGTTCTCTCAGCTTCATGGCACAATGTGTAAAATAGCATGAGATTAGCTCTAAAACAGCTAAACGTTCTCTCAGCTACATGGCACAATGTGTAAAATAGCATGAGATTAGCTCTAAAACAGCTAAACGTTCTCTCAGCTTCATGGCACAATGTGTAAAATAGCATGAGATTAGCTATAAAACTACATTTTTCTCTGGCCAATGCCAAAAAAGTAAATATCCCCAAAATAGAAATGCTATATATTTTTTGGGGGGGTTGGACCTCGAACGTTGCGGGGATCCCTGCGCAACTGCGTTACGCCACTGGTATACAGGGCCTTCGGAAAGTATTCAGACCCCTGGACGTTTTCCACATTTTGTTACGTTACAGCCTTATTCTAAAATTGATTAAATTATATTTTTTTCCTAATCAATCAACACACAATGCCCCATAACAAAAAAGTGACAACAGGTTTAGACATTTTTGCAAACGTATTAAAAATAAAAAAACATAAATATCTTATTTCAATAACTATTCAGACCCTTTGCTATGAGACTCGAAATTGAGCTCAGGTGCATCCTGTTTACGTTGATCATCCTTGAGATGTTTCTACAACTTGATTGGAGTCCATCTGTGGTAAATTCAATTGATATGACATGATTTGGAAATGCACACACCTGTCTATATAAGGTCCCACAGTTGGCAGTGCATGTCAGAGCAAAAACTAAGCCATGAAGTCGAAGGAATTGTCCGTAGAGCTCCGAGACAGGATTGTGTCGAGGCACAGACCTGGGGAAGGGTACCAAAAAATGTCTGCTGCAATAAAGGTCCCCAAGAACACAGTAGCCTCCATCATTCTTAAATGGAGAAAGCTTGGTACCACCAAGACTCTTCCTAGAGTTGGCCGTCCGGCCAAAATGAGCAATCGGGGGAGAAGGACCTTGGTCAGGGAGGTGACAAAGAACCCGATTGTCACTCTGACAGAGCTCCAGAGTTCCTCTGTGGAGATGGGAGAACTATCCAGAAGGGAAAACCATCTCTGCAGCTCTCCACCAATCAGGCCTTTATGGTACAGTGGCCAGATGGAAGCCACTCCTGAGTAAAAGGCACATGACAGCACGCTTGGAGTTTGCCAAAAGGCACCTAAAGGACTCTCAGACCACGAGAAACAAGATTCTTTGGTCTGATGAAACCAAGATTGAACTCTCTGGCCTGAATGCCAAGCGTCAAGTCTGGAGGAAACATATAAATATATACTGATTGCAATTGTTCCCGAATGAGTGAGCGTTCATGTGCAAAGGATTAGTATTTCAATTGTTATAATTATCACTCTGTAGTGACTTCTTAGTCGACCCCCACTTCCCTTTTGTACAACAAGCCGCCATGCCGGTTTAGCCCACTAGGGCACATTCCCCTATCATTTCATGTAACCATATTTACTTTGTTTGTTTGTGTGTGCACTTCTGTGATTGTTTAGTTAGTTAATAAATAAATGATTTAAGACAATTGATGTATGGATGACTCATAGTGAAGACTGGGTTTGTGCAGATAACCAACAATTTACAACGTTTGGAATGAGACTAACGTGAGGTAAAGTAAATAATTCCTTAATCAGAAGACTCTTGATTAGATATGAAAATATCTGAAAGGTTATATTAGGAAATTATAACTTTGTAATCTGATTATTTTCCTTGGTGCCCCGACTTCCTAGTTAATTACAGTTACATGATTAATCAGTTTGATCGCGTAATACTAATTACAGAGAATCTTTGATAAAAACTATCAGTCTTCAGTTTAATGATAGTAAAGACACGACACTCCACTACATTCCTAAATAAAATAATGTACTTTTTACTTTATAAACACTCATCAAAAAAAGAAACGTCCCTTTTTCAGGACCCTGTCTTTCAAAGATAATTTGTCAAATTCCAAATAACTTCACAGATCTTCATTGTAAAGAGTTTAAACACTGTTTCCCATGCTTGTTCAATGAACCATAAACAATTAATGAACATGCACCTGTGGAATGGTCGTTAAGACACGACAACATAGGACACAAAAGAGGCCTTTCTACTGACTGAAAAACACCAAAAGAAAGATGCCCAGGTTACCTGCTCATCTGCGTGAACGTGCCTTAGGCATGCTGCAAGGAGGCATGAGGACTGCAGATGTGGCCATGGCAATAAATTGCAATGTCCATACTATGAGACACCTAAGACAGCGCTACAGGGAGACAGGACGGACAGCTGATCGTCCTCCCAGTGGCAGACCACGTGTAACACCTGCACAGGATTGATACATCCGAACATCACACCTGTGGGACAGGTACAGGATGGCAACAACAACTGCCCGAGTTACACCAGGAACGCAAAATCCCTCCATCAGTGCTCAGTCTATCCGCAATAGGCTGAGAGAGACTGGACTGAGGGCTTGTAGGCCTGTTGTAAGGCAGGTCCTCACCAGACATCACGTCAACAATGTCGCCTATGGGCACAAACCCACCGTTGCTGGACCAGACAGTACTGGCAAAAAGTGCTCTTCAGAGACACAGAGAGTATGGCTGGAGACAGTGCGTAGAGCCGGCGCAAGATATCTTGGACCGAGGAGGCGTACTGGAGACCA